>NW_026615057.1:0-52885 GCF_030052815.1 Hevea brasiliensis
GTTGTATACCACTTTACACCCTATTGATCATACGTTCCATTTTGTCTATAGTTTTGTATTTGAGATTACCTGAAGTCTAAACAAAACCATGAATTCAATTTTTGTTGTTGTTGTGATTTCAAAAATGGCCACATTTTATTCCATGTATAAAGAAAGCCGATGATCTTTATAAATGTTTACAAATTTATTCTTTAGAGATATTGTTAGGTTGCACTTGCATACCTAAGAAGTTTGAGTTAGTGATAAGGATGTTAAATTTCTTAGTCACTTCGGGGAAGAGTTTTGTACAGAAAATTGGGCGCAAGTTGTTATTTTCCACCACTTGTCACACATAAATGAGTAGTCAAGCCTAGAAGTAAATGGAAATAGAGACACTAACTACTCTTTTACGTCTGTGGATTTAAGCAAATAGATTTGATCATGGGAAGATTGCATTCCACTTGTTGAATTTGCATACAATAGAAAATGTGCATTCTTATACTAGCTATTCTCCATTTGAAATTGGCATGCTTATAGTTTCAATCCTTCAACTCCTTTGGATCTTTTACCTTTGCACTGTGAGCAGGCTTGCTAGTTTAGATGGAAAAACAAAAGCGAGGAATTGGTGAAGAAAATCCATGAACAAATGACTTCAAATTGAAAAGGAAACAATGAAAAATATGCTAGTCAAGCCTTGACAAAGGAAGGAAGAAAGTCACATTTCAGCACTTTGGAGATTGGGTATGGGATTCACTTGTGCAAAGAAAGGTTTCCCTCTCGAGAGGAAATCAAAATTACAACCAAGATGTGATGGACCTTTCCAAGTGCGGACCAAAATTAATGATAACAGCTTTACAAAAATAAACCTGCACAGAGGAGTGAGTATAATGTTAGTACCACTGCAAGTCAATATTAGCTGTGATTTATCTCCTTGTGTTGATCACGAGGCAGTTAGAGCCGAATCCTTTTGAAGCGAGAGGGAATGATAAGAATCAAGCTACATCACGCTAAAGGATTTCATCCAAGGTCAATTACTAAACTAGAAGGCTAAATCACTTGAGAACTTAATTTGTGAAATCATAAAGGAGACGAGGATTATAGTGGAATGGCATGAGAAAATTATAAAGGATTAAATTTGGTGAAAATTAAGCTTGGAAGTGACTAGGTGTCATGTGGAGCATTAGGTTACATGGAATAACTTTGTGGACATGCATGCACAGATCCAACCCATGTACATGTATCTATGGCACCTTTTTTAAGGAATATTCCTTCTTTGTTATAACCACCTCTCTTTTGGACTTAAATGCCCTTACTTCTCTTTGTATTAAATTTACTTTTTGTAAGAGTTTTTAGTCTTTTGATAGATTAATTTTTGTTTGGACTTAAAGCTCCCTAATTTGTTACTAAAGTAGGGATATTTTTGTCTTTAGCTTTGAAGCCAGAGGCTATAAATACAAGTGTAATGAGAGAGTGGAGGACACACTTGAATATTAATGAAAGATTGTTTACACTCCTTTAGTGATAAATTGGTACATTGCCTTTGTTCTTGTGAAGCTCATTAACTTGCTAAGATTTCTATCTTACAAGGTTTAATGTGCATAATATTCTTAGTTTATTCATTCTCCATATGAATTAGGTCAAGAATCAATTTACGATATTTTCTTTGAATTACACAACAATGCGATTATCTTTGGTTCAAAGAATCAAATTCATACATCTTGATTTGGTGCTTTCCATATTGTTCATTTAATTCTTGAATGTAGGTTTCAAGTTACCAATTACTTGAAGGTTCACTTCACATTGAATCAAAAGGCAACTCTAGGTATCAAAGACCAAATGCCCCACTTGGGTTGTATTTCCAATTTTTAGTATCTGGAATTTTTATCACATTTCTCGATTTTTATTTTTTCTTATACTAATTTATTAATTTTTCTTTGATATTTCTAGTGTCAATTACATTCAATAAATCTTTAATTATGTCTCAAAATTTAATTACGAGGTTCCCCACAATCACAGAATTAAACAATTGCCTTACGCCATAACTTCAGATGCGGTCACCCATCATTTGCAGTCTTGCGGCTCGTTTAACTTAGTTTTATTTTCTGTCTTTTATTTTCTTTAATTTTCTTGTATTTTCTTTTTATTTATTTCATCATTATATATCATTTCACTATCAAAGTATAGTTCTAGATATCGACATGCGGGTGGATATTAGGTCATTAGAGCAACATAACATATAGAATACATCTGAGAGAGGATGTTACATAATTAATCTTTATTAATTAATTTCTCATTAATTAAATTCATATTTAAACACTTTAAATATAAATTTAACTTATACTATACATCTAATAACCTAGATTTGGTTTCAAGCCATGCTAGGGACTTTGCAATCTAATTGCAATCCAAACATATTTAATTAATCAATTAAACTCTTTAATTAATTAATTAAATGATATTTAATTGGTGATTACTTATGTATGTGTGTGACTTACTAGGCTCTTTAATTAATTATCACTAATTGGTAATGAGACATGATATCAACTCTTAATATCATGGAACTCTTTCTTACCATAAATGATTTCTCTAAATCATTT
The DNA here is from genome assembly GCF_030052815.1 of Hevea brasiliensis. Taxonomy (NCBI): domain Eukaryota; kingdom Viridiplantae; phylum Streptophyta; class Magnoliopsida; order Malpighiales; family Euphorbiaceae; genus Hevea; species Hevea brasiliensis. The sequence goes on from NW_026615057.1 coordinate 2,577, forward strand.
ATGCACTCATAGACTATAGTTAATGCCTAGCATAGCATGCCATAGCCACCTAATCGATAATAAGGTTTACCTTAAATGAACATATAATCATATGTTACTATGCACTAGAATCTCTCTATTACAAAATCCCAATTAGTGGAGTCATGGTTTATGTCAAACCCCATTTGCTATGAATATTATGTTCTCATTTAATTCAGTTCTTGATTAAAAGATTTTCTCATGAAACTCTTTTACGAATAAATCTATCTATCTGGGCAGGAACTTGAAACATCAAGAACAATTAAATGAACATAAGATTTTATCCCTATTTACTTAGAGAACAGATTCCATCTTGATTAACACCTACCTCCATATATAACTAGTAGGAGCTAACACAAGCCCATATACCCATACACGAGTACAAGTATGAAAGCGATATCAAACTCAAACCACCTATATACAAGATAATTTGTGCTATCTAGGGTCTAAAGATTATATGCCGATATGATTTATGACAATGCATTGACAAGAGTAAACTCCATGTGCTTGTCATAAGTGTCAAGTTAGACCTACTTATCATGTATAAGTGCCTATCATGTTTGATATATGGCATGAGACTCACCATTTCATCTTATTTATATCTCATATAAATAACAGGAACAAACATGAATACAATCTTTACGGATAAGTCATGTCCTTATTGTGAAGTATCCTCGATTGTGAACCTATTTATGATACTTTGTACTAGAAATCATCACTCATATTCTTAACAACTTAGAATAGAATTTCTAACAAAATATCAATGGACCTTTTATATTACACATAAATATATAAAGCAAGAGGAAAAGATAAAATGACTTATAATAATAAAAACATGTACAAGATACATACTAAATGATATGCTCTAGGGCATACTACTAACACCAAGGGGTTTTGAATCCCAAGATGGTTCCAAGGTATGCAAGCTAAAGCGATCCATTTATGGGTTGAAACAAGATTCGAGGAGTTGAAACATCCGTTTTGATAAAGCCATTAAGTCATCTGGTTTTATAAAAAATGAGGATGAGCCATGTGTATATAAAAAGGTTAGTGATAGTGCTATCACTTTCCTTGTCTTATATGTGGATGATATTTTATTGATGGGTAATGACACAGGTATGTTGACAACTGTAAAGGTATGGTTGTCAAATACATTCTCCATGAAAGACTTAGGGAGGCAACCTATATTCTTGGGATTAGCATCTATAGAGATAGGCGAAAGAATAATTGGTTTATCCCAAAGTCTATACTTGGAAAAGGTGTTAAAGAGGTTTAACATGCTTGATTCCAAGAGAGGATTGTTACCATTGAGACATGGTATCCACTTTTCTAAAGAGATGTCTCCAAAGACACCTGAAGAAAGAGATAAAATAGCCTAGAATCCATATGCTTCGGCTATTGGAAGTTTGATGTATGCAATGTTGTGTACTAGGCCAGATATCGCATAAGCTATTAGTTTGACTAGTAGGTATCAATCCAATCCAAGTTTGGAATAATGGATAGCCGTCAAGAATATCCTTAAGTACTTGAGAAGAACTAAGGATTTATTCTTGATATATGGAGGGAGAGACTTGCAATTGGATGGTTATACTTATAATACCCCTATTTGCATAGCCTGGTATTTCACTATTCTGGTGACCAGTGTCAGTCCGGACAATTAAGGGGATTAGAACCACACTTAAGACATCTAGATAAGCTCTGAACACAAATAATTAACAATTGCCAAATAGTTAAGTATAAATAAGAAAAACATAACATAACAAGTTAAATGAGCCGAAAGTCACAGCGATGGGTGACCTTCTAGAGAGCATTGCTAGTCGATTTAATCTCGAATTTGAATCATAAAATATGGCCTTGCGGTCCTTAGGAGTATTGCGAACACAGTGGAAAAGAGAAAATCACAAAAAAGAATTGTTAAGCTGGTCAAATAATTAGGTCAGGGATCCGGAAGAAATATTAAATTATTTGCAAATCGGATCGAACTGGTGAGGGGCAATTTGGTTAATTGACCCCAAGAGCTGACTCTTGACCTAACTGTCAAATAAAATCGGAGAAAAGAAAATTTCGGAATCAGGAATTAAATTAAAGAACTAATGGAAAAATAAAAAAAAAAAAAGAAAAAAGAAAAGTGAAAAGTGATGACATCATGCATGATGCAATAAACATTATAATTAAAAATTAAATTCGGATTAATTGTGGTCTTCCATAAGATTAAAAAACATGAAAGAAAGAAAGACAAAAAAAACACAAAGGTCCATCTTCTTCAAAGTTGCCGTCCTCCCTCTCTCAACTCTCCCTTTCCACAAAACTCCAATGAAGCTCATTGTTTGAGCTTGAAGAACCAAAAATTCCACCATAGAAAAGTTATCTACCATAGATAAAACTTGTTTGGGCAACTAGAAAAGAAGGTCTAAGGGAAAGAAAGAAGAAAAAATTGAAGAAAAGGAAGATTAAAATTCTGCATTCAAGGTTAGTGATTCAACTTCAACCTTGTAGTTTAATCAATGTATTTATAGCATAAAGAACTAAGAAATATGCTTAAAATGAAATAAAAACAAGTGTGGAGGACTAGAAGTAAATTCGGTCAGCTAGGGTTTGCCATGGTAATGTATGAATTTACTTGAATTAATAGTGTAGATAAACTTGTATGAGTATGGAAGTGATGTTGATATGCTTTGATTTAGTGAAATGTAACAATTAGGGTAGTTAGGGTTTTGGCACCTAAGGTTTGGAAGAAAAAAATTTGGAGAAGTGGTCAAATAGCGTGTTTGACCTTGTTTGAGATGAAAAATGGTCATTTGTGACCAATTGATGTATGTTGGAAGTGTTAGAATTAGGTTTAGATTCGAATTAGATGTGGGAAGTATGCAAGTAGCATGACCAAGGTCCCTTTTAGGGATCAAAACTGAAAATTTACAAGCCCAATTGGTGTGAGGCCAATTGAGAATGAAACTAAACACAAAATAACACATTTTTCATTCAGGAATCATGCCCAAAAAGTGACCAAAACCTAGTGAACAAATTAACCAAATCCGGACTTAGACAATCTAACCTGTACAAAAATGACCAAACCATAACATGGGCTAGGTAGGTCTAAATGACCTGAAATTTTACCAGTAGAAAGCTGAGATATAGAACTAAAACTTTCTTGAAGAACACAAACCCAAATTATTCCTTTAACCAAGTCATTTAGCCACCCAAAATTGGTGACCTAAAACTGCCAGAACCAGTTTTGGTGCCCAGAAAATCTGGGTTAGGCTAATCTGGCAACCATGATTCAAATGGCTATAACTTAAGCTACAAAACTCCAAATAGAGTGATTCAAAAGGAGAATAAAGTTAAGACAATAAGGAACAATTTCTATGAAGAAAACTTAGCCAAATTCTAACAGAAAAATGATCAATGGAGCAGTGTAACATAAGACACCAAAGCGAAAATTTGCAAATTTGCCTAAAGACTTAAAATTTGAGTAAACAATCAAAACTAACAATTTTAGTAACCAACATGTGGTATGTGGGTGAAATTGAAATTCCCATACCTATTAAGCCTTATAAAGTCAACAAATTGACTTGAATAGTGTAGTGAATAGTAACCCCGAAATACAAAATTTAAAGAACGCAAAGTTTAGCATATTAAAGCTAGGTATAAGTGAATTTGAATTTATTTTTTGATTTATAATGAGTTATGATACTGAAATACTGTGGCTGTGTGTTTGATGGAAAGAATACCAGGAAAGAACCCAAAGGATCAGTCAAGGCCAGAGGCGACTAAGCAAGGTTTGTGCACAACATCAATATGCTTTAAAATTTATTTACAAAGTGCATGAAATGTGTATTATGCTTTTGCTTTGAATTGTTGAAAGTTTATTTGTGTATGTTTGAAATGGCAATAAATGTTTCATAAATTTTTAAGATAAGTTTTGAAACCACAGTGTCATGACCATATATTTGAACACCTCTCTAGCATGATTAGTGGGGGAAATCAGTTTTGAATTTTGATTCCTTCTCTGGCTGAAGTGTTGAAGTGTGTCCCAGTAGTAGAAGGAAAAGAATGGGTTCCCATATAATTGAGCTAGATAGCCTTTTGTTGTGACTTCTCCTTAGCCTCTGGCTATTGAGATTATATTTGTTTTGAATGGCATGATATAACTGTGTGTTTTTATGAAATTTGTTTTGAGACTTTCGAAATGAAATTGTTTAGATTAAAATTTTATAAGTCATGTTTTGAATGTATTGTTCATGTTCAATTTAATTTTTGAATAAATATGATTTAAATTCCGCATAAAGATTATTTTAGTATGTTGTGCTGCTGAGTCCTAGTACTCGATGGTATTATTCTTTGTCATGAGATATAGAGACTAGAGGAGCAGCAGAGTAAGCTGCTGAGGATTGAGGAGCTACCTACTCTGAAGTTTATTGGGTATATTTTATATCCTGATTGTAAAAATTATTTTGATGTATGTAATGTATGTAAATGTAGAAAATGGTCATGGCGGTTGTATAAAGCTTATAATAAATTTTAGTTTGGATTTGTCCGAATGTATATTTTTGTAATGATGTATATAAATTGTTTTATCTTTATTGAAATATGAATGGAAATATTTTGTTTTAATTTGAATGAAATTGAATTATAGTATTTTGATGATGTTGAATTTTGGAAATTGAGAAATGATGTTGAAATTGGTTGGGATGGATGTTGAAATGATGAAGTTGTTGAGTTAACTCTTTGGAAGTGCTTTTATAGGTATTTGAAGAAGCTATTTTCTTAAAATACATACGACACTCTGCCAAATTTTTATAAAATTTACGAAAAAATAAAATGTGACAAAAATCTTAACTAGTTTTGAAACTTCAATTAAATGATTTTAATACCTATTAGAAAATGCTCACCACTTATAAAAGTAAGAAAATCGTTTTAAAATCCCTTGTACGGTAATTAATGAGTTATCGGTAAGTGAAGTTCGGGAATTCATTAGTTATTCTACGGGATCATGTTATACCTTACAGAGGGGTAAGGTGTGACATGTTTTAGTGGTATTAGAGTAAATTTTTGAAGTATGTTTTGACTTATGAATTTGTTTCTTTTCTTTGCTAAGTACAACTGCTCAATGTCCTTATTTGTTACATATAGTGCATTACATCATAAATATGAACTAACGGATGGAAATCTCCTTTTATTATTTGTTCAGGAAATACCCTAACTTCAGACTGAAATGGAAGAAGGGGATCGCTCGATTGAGCAATCTGTTGAAGGCGAGCACAAGGAAGCCCGGCTCTATAGAATGTCGGTGGAGTCGATGGCACCACCACAAATGTCGCAATTTCTGCCTGATTCGCTGTGAGATGGCGATAATGTTCCAACAAATGGCTGGGGGTATGCCTGTTCAAGCTCCACCCCAGACACCTGTGATACAACCACCGCCTCTAACCAGACAGTATGACAAGTTATTGAAGTATGGGGCTCTGAAATTTAAAGTCTGATGGACCCTTTAGAAGCGACGATGGTGGAAAGAATGGATAGAGTGCTCAAGAAGGCCTTTGCCTAGATGAACTAAAATTTGAATATTTACGTGTCACTATTGCAAGGGGATGCGTATGATTGGTGGAAGACCATCCCCCACGGCTTGGTGAACCACCAATCTTGACACAGGATGACTTCATCAAAGAATTCAGATAGAAATACATCCAGATGCATATGTGGATCAGAAACTATAAGAATTTCTGAGTCTGAAGCAAGGCAATAGAACAGTGGCAGAATATGAGTGGGAGTTTTCCTGCTTAAGCCACTATGCTGGGAGTCTCCTTTCTACCAACAAGGAAAGGTGCAAGAGATTTGAGACGGGTTTGAAGCCCAGCTTACGGATGCAAGTAGTGGGATTCAGATGTAGTAATTTCTCAGAGCTCATTTCTCAAGCACTTGAGTTGGAAAGAATTGAATCGGAAGCAACCCCCGCAAAAGAAAAATCAGAGAAAGTTGAAAAATTAGAGAAAGATAAGGGGGAAAATTCAGTAGAGCCAAGTTAGGGTGGTACTTCTAGGAAGATGAAGAAATTTGGTGGACCTAGCGGAGGTTGAGGTGGAAGGTTTGGAAGGCGATTCTGCGGGCGAGAGACCCTAGGTGCAGTCAATAGTCGGCGAGGGTTCACAACCTCCCCACCTGTGAGACTTGTGGCAAGATTCATGGGGAGAATGCTGTTAGCAGCGAGGACTGCTTTAACTATGGAGGCAAGGGCCATCTTGCTAAAGATTGCACTAGTGCTCCTAGATTGGTCTAGCTCCTACAATTGAAGAATGGTTTGTTGAGTCCTACTATTAGAGGTTCACAACCGGTTAGCGGAGGAAGAGAGCGGAGGAAGAGCGGAGGTAGAGCACTGCCACAGCGATCGAGTCTGATTGGTCGATCGGCTGAAGTGCTCGGCTAAGTCTACACTATGAGGCAGAGGAAAAAGCTAAAACCGACATTGTGGCGATACATTCTCTATCTACGATCAAGAAGTATTTGTGTTGTTTGATGCGGATTCAACTCACTCGTATGTTAGTGCTAGCATAGTCGGTTCACTTAACATTACGTGTGTCAAAATGGATTTTGAAGTGCTAGTAACTAGTCCATTAGGATAAGAGGTTCGGTCAACAAAATCTATGGAGACTGTCCTTTGGTGATCCAAGGACATGTTTTTCTGTCAGATTTGATTGAAATGCCCTTCAGACATTATGATATCATCTTGGGCATGGATTGGTTAGCGAGGCATTACGCCATGATTGGTATGGGGCGAAGATTGTCACTTTTGGTCTCCCTGCATGCGGTGATGTGGTAATACATGGGGAGAGGCATTTCTGCCATCAAATATCATTGCGGCTGGCTAAAGGATAATCAAAAGGGGTGTGAAGCATACTTGGCACATATGATAGATACCCAAGTGAGAGTCCGGCGAGGACATCCCTACGGTATGTGACTTTCGGATGTGTTTCTGATGAATTACGGGATTACCTCTAGAAAGAGAGGTGCAATTTGAGATTGATGTTATGCAGTGTGGACCCAATATCTATAATACCATATAGAATGGCACGTAGAATTGAAAGAGTTGAAAATCTGATTGCAAGAGTTGCTTAACAAGGGCTTTATACGCCTAGTGTGTCACCTTTGGGAGCACCATTGTTGTTTGTTAAGAAGAAAGATAGCACTCTCAAACATATGCGATTATCAACGATTGAATAAGATGACAATAAAGAATAGATATCCATTGTCGCATTGATGACATGTTTGATCGGTTGAGTGGTGCGGTGTGTTCTCCAAAATTGACGAGATCGATTTATTATCGATTGAAAGTACAAGAGTAGAGTATTCCTAAAGCGCTTTCAAAACCCACTATGGCCATTATGAGTTCTTAGTCATGCCATTGGGTTAACTAATGCTCATTTGCTTTTATGGATCGATGAACACTATCTTCAGACCATACCTCGACCAGTTTGTTGTGGTATTCATAGATGATATATTGGTCTATTCGAGGAGTGCAGAAGAGCATGATAGACATCTGCGGATTGTACTACAGACTTTGATGGAGAAATAACTATCGCCAAATTGTGAAGTGTGAATTTTGGTGAAAGAAATATCTTTCTTGGGGCATGTAGTATCAATAGAGGGCATCAAGGTAGATCCAAGTAAGATAGAAGTTTTCCTTCATTCGAGGCCACCCAGAAATATCACGGAGATTCTCAGTTTTCTGGGTTTAGTTGGATACTACTGCCAATTTGTGAAAGGATTCTCCATGTTGGCATTTCCATTGACTAAGTTACTTCGAAAGATGTGAAATTTTAGTGGGCGGATAAATGTTATGAGTTTTAATGATTTAAAGAGATGTTTGGTGAGGCTTGATCGACTTTACCTACTGCAGGTAAAAAATACAGTTCTGATAATGCTTCTCACAATGGGTTAGGCTGTGTACTAATGCAAGATCGGAATATTATTGCTTATGCATCACGCCAGCTAAAATCGTATGAGAGGAATTATCTGACACATGATTTGGAGCTTGCAACTATAGTGTTTGCTCTTAAGATCTGGAGACACTATTTGTATGGGGAGAAGTGCTACATATACACAGATCATAAGAGTTTGAAGTATTTGGGTACTCAGAAAGAGTTGAATTGAGACAGAAAAGATGGTTAGAGTTGATAAAAGACTATGATTGTCTGATAGACTATCAGCCAGGGAAAGCTAATGTGTGGCTGACGCCTTAAGTTGCAAGACTATAACAAGTCTCTGAGTTACTCCTTTGTCTATGGTACATGAGTTGAGATCATTACATACGGCAGAGATTAATAATGAGGGTAGGCAGCGGTTGCATGGCATGTCTGGCCGGTGTTGATTGATCGGTCGAATGGTGCTCAGAATGATCAGAAGTATCAGAAGTTGTTGGAAGAAGTCAGACAGGGCAAGAAACCAGAATTCTCAATAAGAGATGACGGTCTACTGCTGCACCAGGGCAGAATGTGTGTTCCTTATGATGTTGATTTGAGGCATATCATTTTGATGAAAGCACATGAGTCTCCTTTTGCCATGCACCACAGTGGTACAAAAATGTCTGAGAGGGCTAAAGGAGCATTCTTGGTGGATGGGTATGAAAAGAGAAGTCGCGAGTTTGTTTCCAAATGCCTAACTTGTCGACAAGTGAAGGCGAGCATCAAGTACCGGTGGGTTGTTATATCCACTACGATGCGAATGGAAATGGGAGAGAATAACGATTGATTTTTGATGGGACTTAGAGGACCGAGAAGAGTCATGATGCGATTTGGGTCATTATTGTGATTGACTAAATCTGCTCATTTTACGCGATCCGAATGGACTCTGATTTGGAAAGATTGGCCAAGTTGTACATTGATGAGATAGTAAAACTGCATGGAGTGCCAGTATCCATCGTATCAGACAGAGATCCTAGGTTCACTTCTAGATTCTGGGGTAGTCTTTAGAAAGCCCTATGAACTAGATTGAACTTGATCTGACATTCCACCCATAGGCGGATGGCGATGCGAGAGGGTAATTCGGATCTTGGAGGACATGCTACGGGCTTGTGTGATTGAATTTGAGGCGGTTAGGACATACACTTGCTTCTGATTGAGTTTGCTTACAACAACAGCTACCAATCAAGCATTGGGATGCCTCCATATGAAGCTTTGTATGGTAGAAAGTGCATAACTCCCTTGTGTTGGGATGAAGTAGGTAAAAGGAAGATGATTGAGCCCGAAATTGTTCAGCAAATTGAAGAGAAAATCAGGGTGATTAGAGATCGACTTAAGACTGCATCAGACCGTCAGAAGTCCTATATTGATTTGAAGAGAAGAGATATTGAGTATACAGTGGGTGAGAAAGTATTCCTCAAGATTTCTCCTTGGAAGAAAATTATGAGATTAGCGAGAAAGAAGCGAGTCCTCATTTTATTGGGCCATATGAGGTTACGGAAAGTGTGGGTCCTTTGGCATATCGTTTGGCACTACCTCGAGTTAGAGAAGATACATAATGTCTTCCATGTGTCTATGTTGAGGAGGTATCGATCAGACCCATCTCATATACTACTGGTAGAAGAAATTGAAGTGAATCCAGACCTCACATATGAAGAAGAACCCATAGAGATTCTAGCTTATGAGGTGAAGCAGCTATGAAATAAGCAGTGCAGATTAGTGAAAGTGTTGTGGAACCATCATTCGGGCCAGAAGCTACTTGAGAGCGAGAGGAGGACATGAGGAGGCAGCACCATTTGTTTAGAGGCGATACTAGGTAAAATTTGAGGCGAAATTTATTTTAAGGGGAGAATTGTAATACCCTATTTGCATAGCACAGTATATTTCACTATTTTGGTGACCGGTGTCGGTCCGGACAATTAAGGGGATTAGAACCACACTTAAGACAGCTAGATAAGCTCTGAACACAAATAATTAACAATTTCCAAATAGTTAAGCATAAATAAGAAAAATAGAACATAATAAGTTAAATGAGCCAAGAGTCATAGCGATAGGTGACCTTCTCGGGAATGACTGCGAGTCAATTTAAACTCGAAGTTCGAACTGTAAAATGTGACGCTGCAGTCCTTAAGACTATTGCAAACACAGTGGAAAAGAGAAAATCACAAAAAAGAATTGTTAAGCCGGTCAAATAATTAGGTCAGGGATCCGAAAGAAATATTGAATTATTTACAAACCGGATTGAACTGGAGAAGGGCAATTTGGTCAATTGACCCCGAGAGCTGACTCCTGACCTAACTGTCAAATAAAATTAGAGAAAAGTAAATTTTGGAATCAAGAATTAAATTAAAGAACTAATGAAAAAATAAATAGAAAAAAAAAAGAAAAAGGAAAAGTGAAAAGTGATGACATCATGCATAACATCATGCATGATGCAATGAACATTATGATTAAAAATTAAATTTGGATTAATTGTGGTATTCCATAAGATTAAAAAACATAAAAGAAAGACAAAAAAAAAAAAAACAAAAAGGTCCATCTTCTTCAAAGTTGCCGTCCTCCCTCTCTCAACTCTCCCTCTCCACAAAACTCCAATGAAGCTCATTGTTTGAGCTTGAAGAACCAAAAATTACACCATAAAAAAGTTATCTACCATATATAAAACTTGTTTAGGCGACTAGAAAAGAAGGTCCAAGGGAAAGAAAGAAGAAAAAATTGAAGGAAAGGAAGATTAAAATTCTGCGTTTAAGGTTAGTGATTCAACTTCAACCTTTTAGTTTAATCAATGTATTTATAGCATAAAGAACTAAGAAATATGCTTAAAATGAAATAAAAACAAGTGTGGAGGACTAGAAGTAAATTTGGTCAGCTAGGGTTTGCCATGGTAATGTATGAATTTGCTTGAATTAATAGTGTAGATAAACTTATATGAGTGTGAAAGTGATGTTGATATGCTTTGATTTAGTGAAATGTAACAATTAGTGCAGTTAGGGTTTTGGCACCTAGTGTTTGGAAGATAAAAATTTGGAGAAGTGGTCAAATAGTGTGTTTGACCTCGTTTGAGATGAAAAATGGTCATTTGTGACCAATTGATGTATGTTGGAAGTGTTAGAATTAGGTTTAGATTCGGATTGGATGTGGGCAGTATGCAGGCAGCATGACCAAGGTCCCTTTTAAAGATAAAAACTAAAAATTTACAAGCCCAATTGGTGTGAGGCCAATTGGGAATGAAACTAGACACAAAATGACACATTTTTTATTCAGGAATCATGCCCAAAAAGTGACCAAAACCTAGTGAACAAATTAACCAAATCCAGACTTAGACAATCTAACATGTACAAAAATGACCAAATGAACAGTTTTTGTTCATTTGGCCATAACATGGGCTAGGTAGGTATAAATGACCTGAAATTTTACCAGTAGAAAGCTGAGATATAGAACTAAAACTTTCATGAAGAACACAAACCCAAATTATTCCTTTAACCAAGTCATTTAGCCACCCAAATTTGGTGACCTAAAACTGCCAGAACCAGTTTTGGTGCCCAGAAAATCTGGGTTAGGCCAATCCGGCAACCATGATTCAAATGGCTATAACTTGAGCTACAAAGCTCCAAATGGAGTGATTCAAAAAGGAGAATAAAGCTAAGACAATAAGGAACAATTTCTATGAAGAAAACTTAGCCAAATTCTAACAGCAAAATGACCAATGAAACAGTGTAACATAAGACACCAAAATTAAAAATTTGCAAATTTGCCTAAAAAACTTAAAATTTGAGTAAACAACCAAAACTAACAAATTTAGTAACCAAAATGTGGTATGTGGGTAAAATTGAAATTCTCATACCTATTAAGCCTTAAAAAGTCAACAAATTGACTAGAATAGTATAGTGAATAGTACCTCAAAATACAAAATTTAAAGAATGCCAAGTTTAGCATATTAAAGCTAGGTATAATTGAATTTGAATTTATTTTTGGATTTATAATGAGTTATAATACTGAAACACTGTAAAACTGTGTGTTTCAGTGGAAAAGAATACCGAGAAAGAACCCGAAGGATTGAGTCAAGGCCAAGAGGCGACTCGCTTAAGGTTTGTGCACAACATCAATATGCTTTAAAATTCATTTACAAAGCGCATGAAATGTGTATTATGCTTTTGCTTTGAATTGTTGAAAGTTTATTTGTGTATGTTTAAAATGGCAATAAATGTTTCGTAAATTGTTAAGATAAGTTTTGAAACCACAGTGTCATGACCATATATTTGAACACCTCACTAGCATGACTAGTGGGGGAGATCAGTTTCGAATTTCGATTCCTTCTCTGGCTGAAGTGTTGAGGTGTGTGCCAGTAGAAGAAGAAAAAGAATGGGTTCCCATATAATTGAGCTAGCTAGCCTTGCGTTGTGACTTCTCCTTAGCCTCTGGCTATTGAGATTATATTTATTTCGAATGGCATGATATAACTGTGTATTTTTATTAAATTTGTTTTGAGACTTTCGAAATGAAATTGTTTGGATTAAAATTTTATAAATCATGTTTTGAATGTATTGTTCATGTTCAATTTAATTTTTGAATAAATATGATTTAAATTCCGCATAAAGATTATTTTAGTATGTTGTGCACCACTGAGTCCTAGTACTCGTGATGGTATTATTCTTTATCATGGATATAGAGACTAGAGGAAGCGTGAGTGAAATTCTTGAGGATTCAGGAGCTACCTACTCTGAAGTTTATCGGGTATATTTTATACCCTAATTGTAAAAATTATTTTGATGTATGTAATGTATGTAAATGTAGAAAATAGTCATGAGCAGTTGTATAAAGCTTGTAATAAATTTTAGTTTAGATTTTTCCTAATGTATATTTTTTTAATGATGTATATAAATTGTTTTATCGTTATTGAAATATGAATGGAAATATTTTGTTTTAATTTGAATGAAATTGAATTATAGTATTTTGATGATGTTGAATTTTGGAAATTGAGAAATGATGTCGAAATTGGTTGGAATGGATATTGAAATGATGAATTTGTTGAGTTAAATATTTGGAAGTGCTTTTTACAGGTATTTGAAAAACTGTTTTGTCAAAATACAGACGGTATTCTGCCAAAATTTTTATAAAATTTGCGAAAAAATAAAATGGGCAAAAATCTTAACTAGTTTTGAAACTTCAATTAAATGATTTTAATACCTATTAGAAAATGCTCACCACTTATAAAAGTAAGAAAATTATTTTAAAATCCCTTGTAGGGTACTTAATGAGTTATCGGTAGGTGAAGTTCGGTAATTCATTAGGTATTCTACGGAATCATGTTATACCTTACAGAGGGGTAAGGCGTGACAATACTGATTATGATTTCCAATCAGATATCGATGATAGAAAGTCTACCTCTGGGTATGTGTTCATTTGTAATGGAGGTGCAGTCAGTTGAAAGAGTTCCAAGCAGTACTCTGCAGATTTTACTCACGAAATTTGAGTATCTTCTTTGCATCAGATGCTACAAAGGAAGCTGTTTGGATAAAGAAGTTTGTGACAGAATTTGCAGTAGTTCCTTCCATTGAGTCAACAGTTCCACTTCACTATGACAATAATGGAGTAGTCAAACAGGCTAAGGAACCCCGGTCTCACCAGAAATCCAAACACATAGAAAGGCGCTACCACATTATCAGAGAAATAGTTGGACGAGAAAATGTAGCCATACAAAAAATAGCATCAGCTGAAAATCCAGCTGATCCATTCACTAAGCCTATGTCACAAACTCAGCTAGACCGACATTTTGAGAAGATGGGTCTAAGATATTGTAATGAATGGCTCTAGTGCTAGTGGGAGATTGTTAGTAGTATGCCCTAGAGCATATCATTTAATATATATCTTGTACATGTTTTTATTAACAAAAGACATTTTCACTTTTCCGTTTACATAATATATTTATGTGTAATAGAAAAATGTCCACTAATATTTTGTTAGAAATTCTATTCTTAAGTTGCTAAGAATATGAGTGACAGTATTTTTAGCACAAAGTATCATAAATTAGTCCACAATCAAGGATACTTCACAATAAGGACATGACTTATCCAGTAAGATTGTATTCATGTTTGTTCCCAAGTTATTTATATGAGATATAAATAAGATGGAATGGGGAGTCTCATGCCATATAACAAACATGATAAGCACTTATACATGATAAGTAGGCCGAACCAGTGACACTTATGATAAGCACATGGAGTTTACTCTTGTCAATGTATTATCATAAATCATATCAGTGCATATAATCTTTAGACCTGAGGTAGCACAGTTATTTTGTATATAGGTGGTTTGAGTTTGATACTACTTTCATACTTGTACTGTGTATGGGTATATGGGCATGTGTTGGCTCTTACTAGTTATATAGGGAGGTAGGTGTTGATCAAGATGGAATCTGTTCCTCTAATTAAATAGGGATAAAATCCTATGTTCATTTAATTGTTCTTTGTAACACCCCTATGTTCGGTAGTGCGTTCTACTGTTCCGGAGACCAGTGTCTGTTCAGACAGCTAAGATGCCTAGAACTATATTTAAATGTTAGTGGGGAGACATAAAATAATGAAATACAAGAAAGGAAAATACAAGAAAAACAAAGGAAAAATAATAGCAATGAAATGTAACCAAGTTAAACGAGCCGAGAACCATAGCGATGGGTGACCGCACCGGGAAGTTGCGGCATGGACCGTTGACTAGCCCTGGACCACGGGGAACCCTGAAAAATATTTTTAAGACTTAAATAAACATCTATTAAAAAATAAATGATATTAGAAATATCAAAGAAAAATTAAATAATTAGTACAAAGAAAAACGAAAAACCAACAAAAATCGGTTTACCGAAAAAGCCGAAAAGCAACTCGAATAGGGGCATTGTGGTCAATTGACACCCTAAGTTGTCTTTTGATCTAAATGTCCATTAAAAATAAATGATATTAAACTTTGAAAATACCATGAAAAATTAAAATGAGATACATTATGTAAATAGTAAAAGTGTGGTGGCCAAATTGCAAAAATTGCAAAGTTTAACATTAAAATAGATTTTTAATCAATTAGTGCTCCACTAACATCACTTAAGTGGACCTTTAATCAACCTTTGGGACAGAAAATTCTGTCATCTTCAACCTTTGGAAGAGTGGCCGAAATGAACTCCATGGGAGACTCCATGGCCAAACTCACATCCACACCCATGCATCCATGATTCAAGCTTCCTTTCACCATAAATCTTTCATTAAACCTTGCATACTCTGTGACACCCCTTACCCGTGTACAGTATACCTGAGTAAGTAATGCCACACGGTGTATCGGCACACTTTAATATACCTTAATTAATTTATATCATGCTTTTGCATATAATTCATGAAATATACTTTATTTAAGCCATTTAGCAAAATTTTTATTTATTTGAGGTTTCAAAAATTTTATAGAAAATCCGTGAATCTAGGCTAAAAATGGAAAAGCAGTTCTTCGGAACCTGTTAAAAACACTTCCAATAACAAATTCATTCATTCTCAACTCCAATATCATCACTAAACTCAATATCAAGATCTCAACAATTTTTCAATTTCAGGTCTCAACAACCTTTTCATTTCTCAAACATCCATTTCTCAGGGTTCTCATATATAAACAACAATTAAATACTCAAATTACTTCCATACATAACCATAAATCTTTATTATTTACATGAACCTCAAAATACATTACATAAATCCCAAATACATATGAGAAAATAAAAATTAATTACAAAATGACAAAATGACATCTAGTGTCCTACCAATGCCTTTGCAAGTAGCGAGGTGACACGGACAACATCTTGAAGCTGCGGGATGGACTCACCCGATCTGCGGTCTCTGAGCTCACGATCTATATCTCCGGTACCTACAGCGTGGCAAAAACAGCAGCGCTAAGTAATAATACTTAGTGGTGCAATAATAAAATAAAAGAAAATAGCAAGAAAACAAGTATATAGTGAATGTGTATGATTCATTTGTTTAGTATGGTTATATATACATTAATTGATAACTTTGTTCACTTTCATTCATTTGGTTGCCCAAGTAACCTACACTAGGCAATGGGTGGATAGCAGGTAAGGCGCCTTTGGGTATCTAGTACCTCGGGCCGTCACACCATCGGTCACATATGCATCTCCTGGTGTGCAACAGAACAGCTACCAAGCTGTAAATAATTTCAGGCACAAGGCCAAATCTCAATGCAAAGTCAGAATGGCTAAAAGCCATGAAATCACAGAACGACATATTGCCATGTGCAGTACTGCTAACTGAACCCTATTGGCATGCCAAACTATCCAAACCAATCTTGTTAGGTATACTAGGGCATTTGAAACTTTTAAATTCTTCAATTTGTGCATTTCAAGTTTTTGTGTCACTATTCACCTCATTGGTAAACAAAAATGTTGACTTTTGGATAGAAAATAGGTGTATTGGTTTTAACACCCCAAACATACCACATTTTGTATTTAAAACTTGTTGGAATTGATTGCCATTTCCATTTCTAACTTAAAACCAAGAGGGCAGAAAATTTCAGTTTTGGAGCCTAAGTTTACTGCTCCATTACACACTGTTACAGTGGAAATTTGAAGAAATGGCAAACATGAAAGTTGTTCCTTATTTTGTCTAGTTGAATTTCCTTTTTTGAATCACTCCATTTGGAGTTTTGTAGCTCCAGATATGGCCCAAAAACCCAAGCTGGCCGGATTGCCAATCTGCAGAAATTACCATATCTACAGTAACATGAACAGTGACTGCCACTGCCATTTGGGTTAGGTTCTGGCCATAATTTGGGGTAGCTTCCTTCATGAAAGTTGTTTGTCTATGTCTTAACTTGTTGCTGTAAAAATTTTAGGTCAATTGACCATATCTACAGTGAGTTATGGCCAAATGAACAGTTGCAGGGTATCCGGATTGGGGCCAAGTTTTGGTCCTCTTGCTTTGGTCTTTTGGGCATGGTTTCTTCAGCAAAAATGTGCCATTATAAGCCTAGTTTCATGTCCAATTGGCCAAACACCAATTGGACTAACACATCCAAAGTTGTGGCTTTGTAATTAGACTGAAATTTCAGTCCATTTCTTTCTTGTCCTAGAGCGGCTTACACCTTGACTTTGCCATACCATTTTCAGTCCAAATTGTGGTCAACATACCTCAAATGGTCACTTATTGACCATTAGATTGTTCTTTAACAGTTTAATAAGCCAAGTCAATTTTTTTCTTCTCAAAACCCTAATGTCCAATGCCATTTACCCATAAACCTCAATTAGCACCCTAACTCAACATCCATGCATATTCACACCTTAAACACCATTTCTAGCTCACTTTAAGTCCATTAAAACAATCAAAACCATTCCTCTATTAGGGCTGCCGAATTCTTTGGTGGACATACACATGAATTTGTTTCATTTGTTTCACAATTTCTCATCCATTACAAGCCTCAATCATGGAATTAATGAGTTTTAACTACATACATGCACTAACCTCTTGTAGGAGATTTTCTCAAGCTCAAAACTTCACTTTCCTTCTTCTTCTTGGCTGCCAAAAGCTTCCCCAAGTGATATGGTCAAGGTTTAATGAAAGGGGTTAGGGAAATATGGTGGAAATGATGGAAATCTAAAGCTTGAAAAAGCTTTAATGGAGGGTGGCTATGGGACTAGGGTTTCGGCTGCATGAGGAAGGGGGGTGGCTGCTGCAATTTTTAGTTATTTAGTCTTATTTTTTTCTTTTTTTTATTTATTAATTTGATTGCTTAATTGTGATTGGTCAAAATTTTCTTAATGACATCACCATTATGTCATAAATAAGCTTTTTCCTCATTTTCTTTCCTTTCCTCCACTACTCATTTTCAATTTAATTTCTAGTAATATTTCTTCATATTTTATGTCATATTAATTATTTACTCAAATGGACAAGTCGGCCAAAAATCACCTCTGAAGGCGAAATGACCAAAATGCCCTCCGTTTGGCTTAACGGGTCAAAATTGTCTGTACCGATTGAAAAAATTTTCTAGGTATTTTCTTGGCATTCTAATGCCATGGGAACCTCAGTAATCCTTCTCTGGAGTCCCAAAAATTATTTTATAATTTTTCCTTCGGGTCTAGGGCTCCTCGTTGCGAGAACCGCAACTTCCCTCTGGTTACCCATCGCTAGGGCACCGGTGTCACACCCTACCCCTCTGTAAGGCATAATATGATCCCGTAGTATACCTAATGAATTACCAACTCCGTCTACTGATAACCCATTAAATACACTACAAGGGATTTTCAAAACTTTTCTTACTTCTTTTACAGTGGTGAGCACTATTTACAGGTGTTAAAACCTTTTTGAGTAGTGATAGAATTGACACATTTGAATTATTTGGAATTTACTGTAAAAATTTTGGCGAGTGCCCTCTGTATTTTGGATAAAGCAGTTCTTGAGAAAACTGTAAAAAGCACTTCAATATGTATTTGCAAATCTCAACTCCAACATTTTTCTCAACACAACATTTTCTCAACTCAAATCATGATGATTTTTCAAAGAAGCGAGATACAAGAAATATAATACAAAACTATTCAAGTAAATGAAATCTCAAATTTACATTTACAATAATTTACATTTAATTACATACCAAAATATTTTACAAGAGTTTCTATACAACTGCTCAAATAATTTACATACGTATTATTACATGCATACATCAAAACCTATGTACATGGGTATACCTATGATATACCTGGAGCTGATCTGAATATATCTTCAAGGAAATTTACTTATTGCTCTATGCTCTTCTTACCTGCGACAGCATACAAAGCTATCGCTGAGTGGTGAACTCAGTGGTGCACAACTATAATTTAAAACATAGTACAATATACATTGACAAAATTTACAGTAAATAATTTGGGAATCTGAATACTCATCAAATTCCAAAACTCAAAATATTCATTGCCAATAATGTAAATCATTTGTATAAATGACATTGATCACAAAATTCAATTTATCAAATCATGACTAACCATTTAAATAATTATAACGAAATCAATTATACATAAACCATAATGGAAATCAAAATTCCTTACCATTCAAAAGCCATTCTGTCACACCTTACCCCTCCGTAAGGCATAGCATGCTCCCGTAGAATACTTAATGAACTATCGAACTTCACCTACCGATAACTCATTAAGTACCCTACAAGGGATTTTAAAACAATCTTCTTACATTTTGGAAGTGGTGAGCATTTTGGTAAGAATTAAAAACCATTTATTCAAAGTTTAAATACTAGTAAAAATTTTTGTCCATTCAAATTTTGTATAAATTTTATAAAAATTTTGTGAGTTCCCTCTATACTTTGAGAAACCAGTTCTTCAAATACTGTAAAAGCACTTCCAAAACTATTTTACAACTCCCAACCTCAATAATTCACAATTCAACTCAAGTCAATCCATTTCAAAGCAGTTTCACAATCCAAGTCAAATTTGTCAACTCGGTAGGTTCAATAATTCCATTCACAAAACATAAAGCGAGAAAATCCATATGTACAAATATTAAATTTCTGAAGAAAATCTAAAATAATATGATTATAGTTTATTTACAACTGCTCAATTTACATTGATACTTATGACATTCTGATGTTACATCAAAATAACCATAAGGGTATAAAACAATACCCGTACAAAAGGGATCAAAAGATCTTGTCAATCCATGACTCACTCTGCTGCTTTCTCCTTGCTTTTATCTGCGGCGATAAATTAAACTATCATTGAGTATAAACATACTCGATGGTGCACAATAAAGATTTAAAATCGATACATAAATCATTTATTGATGAAACATAATTTGAATACTTCACAATCACATTTACAAATATTAAAGCTCATAACAATTCATTTTGTCAAATAATATATTAAACAACGGTTTAGTCAAACAATTGCATAAACACGGTGTTGCCAAAGTGTAAATACACAACTTAAGCCATGACACAAAATTTCGATCAATGCCGTGTTGTACACCACGACAAAGCAATCTCAACCCCATTAATCGAAACCAATGAGGAGGTGGCTAGTGAAGGAGCAGGCGTGAAAAACACAAGATTATACCATTGAATTCAAAAATTTTCACCTAGGGTCACATGCACCATGCAAGATTTATTTTTATCTATTTGATTTCAATGATAAACAACATATTAAAACTCTTTTAATATGTTTTGGATCTGTATTTGCCATTTAAGATTTTAAAATTAATCAGTTAATTTTAGAACCTAGATTAAATCAAGAACGATTACACTAACCTCTTGATGTCTTTGCGGCGTGTATGCGCCTTTGAGATCGTCTTGAGGACACGGATGTTGTCCCTCTAGCTTGTCCACACCAAGAACACCTATGGCAGCCCTTGAACAGCTTCTAAAGCCTTTTCTATTAATTAGAAATTCAAGTTACGCCTTTTAAGAGATTAGAGATGTAAGCAGGACACCAGAAACAATTTCTGGTGTTCTTAATTCAAGAGATTGATGGCTAATCTCTTTGAATTGATGAGAGATGAAGAGAAATAGCTGGAGAGGCTCAAAGTGGCGTGACAATTGAGAGGAGAGGCTGCTGGTTATGTTTTCTTTTCATAACCACACTTAAATAGCTAGGTTAACACATTAAACCCTAGCCACATGTCACCTTTTGATTAGCTCTAGGTTTAAGTGACCCAATCACATTGTGCCAAGTGTCAAACCTATATTTAATCTTGATTTTAATCATCTAACATTATTAAAAAAGATTATGAAAGCTTAAGTGATATGCCATGAGACACCATCTCATGGTGCCACGTGTCCTGTATAAATTGACCAAAATGCCACTGTGTCTTAATTTTGAGTTCTTAACCCAAAATAATTATTTTCTTCTTCTAATTAATTTATATCAAATATAAATTAATTAATTAATCTCTATTAATTAATTTCTCATCAATTAAATTCATATTTAAACACTTTAAATATAAATTTAATTTATATTATACATCAAATAATCTAGATTTGGTTTCAAGTCATGCTAGGGACTTTGCAATTTAATTGCAAACCAAATCTATTTAATTAATCAATTAAACTCTTTAATTAATTAATTAAATCATATTTAAATAGGTGATAACTTGTGTATGTGTGTGACTTACTAGGCTCATCACTAATTGGCAATGAGACATGATATCAACTCTTAATATCATCAGAACTCTTTCTTACCATAAATGATTTCTCTAAATCATTTTATGAACCTCATAGACCATGGTTAACACCTAGCATAGCATGCCATGGCCACCCAATTAGTAATAAGGTTTACCTTAAATGAACCTATAATCATATGTTACCATGCACTAGAATCTCTACATTACAAAATCCCAACTCAATTTGAGTCATGGTTTATGTCAAACTCCATTTGCTATGAATATTATGTTCTCTTTTAATTCCAGTTCTTGATTAAAAGATTTTCTCATCAGAAACTCTTTTACGAATAAATCTATCTGTCTGGCAGGAACTTGAAACATCAAGAACAATTAAATGAACATAGGATTTTAACTCTATTTACTTAGAGGCAGATTCCATCTTGATCAACACCTACCTCCATATATAACTAGCGAGGAGCCAACACATGCCCATATACCCATACATAGTACAAGTATGAAAGCGATATCAAACTCAAACTACCTATATACAAGATAAGCGTGCTATCTCGGTCTAAAGATTATATGCCGATATGATTTATGACAAAACATTGACAAGAGTAAACTCCATGTGCTTGTCATAAGTGTCAACTAGTTGACCTACTTATCATTTATAAGTGCCTATCATGTTTGTTATATGGCATGAGACTCACCATTCCATCTTATTTATATCTCATATAAATAACTTAGGAACAAACATGAATACAATCTTTACGGATAAGTCATGTCCTTATTATGAAGTATCCTCGATTGTGAACCTATTTATGATACTTTGTGCTAGAAATATTGTCACTCATATTCTTAACAACTTAAGAATAATATTTCTAACAAAATATCAATGGACCTTTTCTATTACACATAAATATATTATGTAAGCGGAAAAGTGGAAATGCCTTTTATTACTAAAATATGTACAAGATACATACCAAATGATAGGCTCTAGGGCATACTACTAACAATCTCCCACTAGCACTAGAGCCATTCATTACAATCCCTTAGACCCATCTTCTCAAGATGTCGGTCTAAGCGAGCTTGTGACAAAGGCTTAGTGAATGGATCAATTGAATTTTTGGTGATGTTATTTTCTGCATGGCTATATCGCCTTTGCCCAACTATATCTCGATAATGTGGTAGTGCCTTTCTATGTGTTTGGATTTTGGGTGAGACCTTGGTTCCTTAGCTTTGTATGGTTGCTCCATTGTTGTCACGATGTAATGGAGCTGGCGACTCAATGGAAGGAACTCTTTGTAAGTTACATCACGAACTTCTTTATCCAAGCGACTTCTTTTGCGACATCGATGCGACAATATACTCGACCTCGATGAGTGGAATCTGCGATGCGTGCTCTGTTTGGAACTCTTCCAATGTTGCACCTCCATTACAAATGAACACATATCCGGTAGACTTTCTATCATCGATATCGATTGGAAATCGAGAATCGGTATAACCATCAATTGCAAGTCTCCACCTCCATAAATCAAGAATAAATCCTTAGTTCTTCTCAAGTACTTAAGGATATTCTTGTGACTATCGATGTTCCAAACTGGATTGGATTGATACACGCTAGTCAAACTAACGACATATGCGATATCAGGCCTAGTACACAACATTGCATACATTAAACTTCCAATAGCCGAAGCATATGGAATCAAGGCCATCTTATATCTTTCTTAAGGTGTCTTTGGAGACATCTATATAGAAAGGTGTATACCATGACTCAAAGGTAACAATCCTCTCTTGGAATCAATCAAGTTCAAACTCTTTAACACCTTTTCCAAGTATAGACTTTGGGATAAACCAATTATTCTTTTAGCTCTATCTCTATAGATGCGAATCCCAAGAATATAGGTTGCCTCCTAAGTCTTTCATGGAGAATGTATTTGACAACCATACCTTTATAATAGTCGTCAACATACTGTATCATTACCCATCAACGATTATGTCATCCACATATAAGACAAGGAAAGTGATATGCTTTGTCACTAACCTTCTTATATACACATAGCTCATCCTCATTTTTGATAAAACCAAAGGATTTAATGGCTTCATCAAAGCGGATGTTCCAACTCCTCGAAGCTTGTTTCAACCCATAAATGGATCGCTTTAGCTTGCATACCTTGGAACCATCTTGGGATTCAAATCCCTTAGGTTGTTCCATGAAAATGTTTTCTTCAATGTATCCATTGAGAAAAGGCATTTTGACATCCATCTGCCAAATCTCATAATCATAGTATGCACTATTGCTAATAAAATCCTAATTGATTTAAGCATGGCAGCGAGAAAGTCTCCTCATAGTCTATTCCTTGCCTTTGGCGAAACCCTTTCGCTACTAGCCTTGCCTTATAGGTCTCTACCTTTCCATCGAACCAATTTTCTTCTTGAAAACCCATTTGTTCCCTATAGGTACAATACCTTGGTGGGTCAACAAGATCCCAAACTTGATTCTTATACATGGAATCAATCTCGGATTTCATAGCATCAATCCATTTTGAAGAGTCTATATACGATATAGCTTCTTCATAGGTAAGTGGATCATCTCCATGATCTACTTCTTCATGAGTAGACAACTCTTGTTCTTCTTCATGAAGAAAACCATATCTCAGTGGGTGAGATACCTGGTTGTTCTACGAGGAGCAGTGTAGATGTTTCATCAATGGGTATAGGTTGACTAGATGGATCTATATCCATCGATGCATTGGTTGGTCGAATCTCTCAATTCTAACTCTATTTGCCTTCCTTTGCCTCCTTCTTGAACAAGCATTTGTTCAAGAAATGTAGCATCTCTACTTATCACAACCTTTTTGTGAAGTAGGCAAATAAAAATAATATCCAAAACTATCTTTTGGATATCCAACAAATCGACCTCTTTACGATCTGGTCTCCAATTTATCGGTGTTGACTTTTTGATATAATTTGGACAACCCCAAATCTTAACATGCTTAAGACTTGGTTTTCTTCCATGCCATATCTCATAAGGTGTGGAAGAAAGCGATTTTGATGGAATCCTATTCAGAATATATAAAGTGATTCTAATGCAAATCCCCAAAGGAGATTGGCATATCGGTATAGCTCATCATACTCGTACCATATCCAATAAAGTGCGATTTCTCCTTCGGATACACCATTCATTTGTGGCGTTCTGGAGAGTCGGTGAGAAACAATGCCATGCTCTCTCAAGTATTCATCAAATTCGGTACTCAAATATTCACCTCCACGATCGATCGAAGAGCTTTAATACTTTTCTGTTTGATTTTCTACTTGATTTAAATTCCTTAAACTTTTCAAAGGATTCATGTTTGTATTTCATCAAATACAAATACCCAAACCTTGATTTATCATCGATAAAGGTAATAAAATAATGAAAGCCCCCTCTAGCCATTTCTTTAAAGCGGACCACATACATCACTATGTATTAGTTCCAAAATATTTTGACTCTTAGCCCTTGTCCAACAAAGGGTGATCTAGTCATTTGCCTTGAAGGCAAGATTCACAAGTTGGAGTAGGCTCGAGCCCAATGAGGATAGAATCCCCATTTTCTCCAATTTTGCAATCCTATCTTACGCAACATGACATAACCTTAAGTGCCAAATATATTTTGAACTTGAGTTGGTTTTCACCATGGCATTGCATTCATTTAGATTACTATACTGCGGCGGTGGAAACACTTTCTTCTTGACAATGGAAACACTTTCTGTTGGCAATGGAAACACTTTCTGTTGGCGGTGGAGACACTTTCCTTTGCCTTTATCGACTTTAATCTTCCTTTTCTGTTTAGCTATTTTCTTGGAAGGACCGGGAATCTGAGGTTTCTTTTTCTTATTGCCCTTCTTCTTGTTGGACTTTCCGGTGAAGAAGATGCAATCAAAGCTACCTCTTTTCCTTTATTGCAGCATATTCTTTTGGGCAATAACCAGCATGTTGAGTAATTCGGCTAAGGTGCATTCTGTTTAGTCATATGGAAATTTGTCACAAAATTCCCAAAGACTCGGGGAAGGGACTGAAGGATCAAATCCGTTTGTAGTTGGAAATCCATGTTGAAGTCAAGATGTTCCAAGCTGCTCAATCAGTAGAATCATCTTGTGGACATGATCCCAACATTACATCCCTCGGACATCCTCATGCGGAATAGCTGTCTAGATATCTCATACCTAGCATTCTGCTTTGTGCTCACCATACAACTCTTGTAGGTGAAGGAGGATCTCACTTGCACTCTGCATGTTCTCATGTTTGCTTCTGTAACTCATTACTCATAGAAGCAAGCATGTAACACTTAACTCTCATATCATGCTCCTTCCACTTGTCCAAAGTTTCATGTTCCTCTTGTGTGGCCTCTGGAGGTAAGGGACCAGGAACATTTGAATCTAGAACATATCCTATATGTTCAAGGTTGAGACAAGTTTCAAATTTCTTAGCCAATCAGAATGATTAGGTCTGTCAACCTATTGTGATCAAGTATGCTTGCAAGGATATTGGATGGTGGTGGTTGTTTTGTGCTCATTTTTATCGAGAAAATTAAGCTGAGAAAATAACCAGATTAATTAATAAATGTATCATGTAATTAACCAAAATGATTATGGTCTTTTAATCAAATTGGTCCTCCCACTAACTTAGCGAATCCTACACTTCCAAAGTAAGCGGAAATCCTAGTTGGATGGATTTCTAGTGGGTGATTAATTCTTATAATTCTATTGATCATCCTCGGTACATCCATTATTGGAATTACAATAAACTATAAGTGAGCAACTCCTTGCCCATCACATCTCATGTGAGGTTCAATCCTTTACCTAGCCCCTAATGCTCAAAATCTCGGTACATCCATTATTGACTTATCTTGCATTAGTTAAGTTGATCCCATTGAGCAGTAATTATGCAAATAATTTTAATGTCCTCAGTACATCAATATTGGCCACCAAACCATTTACATATTTACAACATCTCATGCTTAACAATTATTCTTAAGAAAATCTCTTAAATTAATTGCATCTCATGCAACTATTTAAAATTTCTTAAAATAATTGCCCCAATGGAGCTTATGTTATAATTACTTTAATTATAGCATTTCCAACTTAATCATTTGTTTGGAAGATTTTATAGCCATCCTAATTACTATTAAGGTCTCACTTTGCACATTATCCATTTAGCATGCATATATCATATAATTGCATACATTCCCATACATCTCATGCATTCATGGATAAGCGATAAATATGGTATGATCATGGACTTTCTAAGGATTCAATTGCGAGCCACCAAGAATTGAATCGGGGCATTCTAGGTGCATTTCATTCATTCATTTTACAAGAGTTGCTGAAGGAGTACATAATCAACACTTGATATTGAATTCCTCCCCTGGTCCCACCAATGCTCTTGACCTCCTTGAACTTCTTGCAATCCAATATTACATAGTAATCCTTGGCATACCAAAGCGAATTTACAAGAACTTAAATAAATGAAATTACAACCCAAAAATATTACAAACTTAATAATACATGCCCAAAATAAATTAAAATAAATTAATTAATTTACAATCCCAAAGAAACATAAAAGAAATAAATCCAATCACATTGGTCTTTTATAGTCCATGATCATCCATCATGCATATCACTATTTAACAATTAAATAAAACATACATACTTAAATTAAATTGAATATCTCATATTCAACTTAAAAATCAGATTTGAATATGATTCAAATAAATTTAAAAATTCAGATTTGAATCTCATTCAAACAAATTTAAAAATTCAGATTTGAATCACATTCAAACAACTTCAAAAATTCAGATTTGAATCACATTCAAACATTTTTAAAAATCAGATTTGAATCACATTCAAATATTTCTTAAAAATCAGATCTGAATTTTATTGAATCAATTTTAAAAATCAGATTTAAATATGATTCAAACAACTTTAAAAATTCAGATTTGAATCACATTCAAACAACTTTTAAAATTCAGATTTGAATCACATTCAAACAATTTTTAAAATTCTGATTTGAATCATAATTTAATTGTGTGATTAAAACAACTAATTAAACACTTTAATTAGTCAAAGAATAGGCCTTAGATCATACAACAATTGCAGAATTAAAAGCCAAACCTTGAACCACCCATGGAACCATTGTTGCCACCAATGGTGGCTTCACCATGTGTGACGCCACATCTCATGATCCAACCAGCAATGAATCTCTTGATCTCATGATCAAACACACAATTAAATTATATAATCAACAATCTAAATGGCAAATATAGTGGCTCTGATACCAATTGAAGGCAGGCGTGAAAAACACAAGATTATACCATTGAATTCAAAAATTTTCACCTAGGGTCACATGCACCATGCAAGATTTATTTTTATCTATTTGATTTCAATGATAAACAACATATTAACACTCTTTTAATATGTTTTGGATCTGTATTTGCCATTTAAGATTTTAAAATTAATCAGATTAATTTTAGAACCTAGATTAAATCAAGAACGATTACACTAACCTCTTGATGTCTTTGCGGCGTGTCTGCGCCTTTGAGGTCGTCTTGAGGACACGGATGTTGTCCCTCTAGCTTGTCCACACCAAGAACACCTATGGCAGCCCTTGAACAGCTTCTAAAGCCTTTTCTATTAATTAGAAATTCAAGTTCTGCCTTTTAAGAAGATTAGAGATGTAAGCAGGACACTAGAAACAATTTCTAGTGTTCTTAATTCAAGAGATTGATGGCTAATCTCTTTGAATTGATGAGAGATGAAGAGAAATAGCTGGAGAGGCTCAAAGTGGCGTGACAATTGAGAGGAGAGGCTGCTGGTTATGTTTTCTTTTCATAACCACACTTAAATAGCTAGGTTAACACATTAAACCCTAGCCACATGTCACCTTTTGATTAGCTCTAGGTTTAAGTGACCCAATCACATTGTGCCAAGTGTCAAACCTATATTTAATCTTGATTTTAATCATCTTACATGATTAAAAAACATTTAGCAAGCTTATGTGTTATGCCATGTGTCACCATCTCATGGTGCCACGTGTCCTGTATAAAATGACCAAAATGCCCCTGTGTCTTAATTTTGAGTTCTTAACCCAAAATAATTATTTTCTTCTTCTAATTAATTTATATCAAATATAAATTAATTAATTAATCTCTATTAATTAATTTCTCATCAATTAAATTCATATTTAAACACTTTAAATATAAATTTAATTTATATTATACATCGATAATCTAGATTTGGTTTCTAGTCATGCTAGGGACTTTGCAATTTAATTGCAAACCAAATCTATTTAATTAATCAATTAAACTCTTTAATTAATTAATTAAATCATATTTAAATAGGTGATAACTTGTGTATGTGTGTGACTTACTAGGCTCATCACTAATTGGCAATGAGACATGATATCAACTCTTAATATCATCGAACTCTTTCTTACCATAAATGATTTCTCTAAATCATTTTATGAACCTCATAGACCATGGTTAACACCTAGCATAGCATGCCATGGCCACCCAATTAGTAATAAGGTTTACCTTAAATGAACCTATAATCATATGTTACCATGCACTAGAATCTCTGTTACAAAATCCCAACTCAAGTGAGTCATGGTTTATGTCAAACTCCATTTGCTATGAATATTATGTTCTCTTTTAATTCCAGTTCTTGATTAAAAGATTTTCTCATCGAAACTCTTTTACGAATAAATCTATCTGTCTGGCAGGAACTTGAAACATCAAGAACAATTAAATGAACATAGGATTTTAACTCTATTTACTTAGAGAGCAGATTCCATCTTGATCAACACCTACCTCCATATATAACTAGCGAGGAGCCAACACATGCCCATATACCCATACATAGTACAAGTATGAAAGCGATATCAAACTCAAACTACCTATATACAAGATAAGCTGTGCTATCTCGGGTCTAAAGATTATATGCCTTGATATGATTTATGACAAAACATTGACAAGAGTAAACTCCATGTGCTTGTCATAAGTGTCCTTGGTTGACCTACTTATCATTTATAAGTGCCTATCATGTTTGTTATATGGCATGAGACTCACCATTCCATCTTATTTATATCTCATATAAATAACTTAGGAACAAACATGAATACAATCTTTACGGATAAGTCATGTCCTTATTATGAAGTATCCTCGATTGTGAACCTATTTATGATACTTTGTGCTAGAAATATTGTCACTCATATTCTTAACAACTTAAGAATAATATTTCTAACAAAATATCAATGGACCTTTTCTATTACACATAAATATATTATGTAAGCGGAAAAGTGGAAATGCCTTTTATTAATAAAATATGTACAAGATACATACTAAATGATATGCTCTAGGGCATACTACTAACGACTAGCTAGCTAATGAGTACTCATCCGATCTACAACCTCAAGCGACAAGCGGAGAGGGAGGAAAATAAGCGATCTCAACCCCATAAATGGAGGAGGAATAATAAGTAAGCTGTCATGCTAAGTGTGAATCAAAAATTCATTTCAAACATTTAATTCAAATATTGCATAAAAAAATCAATCCATTTCCAAAGTTACAATTTGATCGCAAGGAGGCAACACAAAAGTTCATAAATTCATAATGCGTAATAAATCAATATTTCAAGGATAAAATGCTTAAAAAGGGTTTATTGTGCACAAACCTCAAGCGAGTCGTCCCTTATACTCGACTCGTTTACTCTGGTTACTTCACGATATTCTTTTCAACTGAAAAACAAAATTTGACAATGTTTCAGTAATATAACTTAACATAAATCCCCAAATGAATTATAACTTAGCATATACCTATTTCTAACGTGTTAAATTCTACTTTCTCGAAATTTTGTGTTTTGGGTTACTATTCACTGCACTACTTAAGTCAAATAAGTGACTTTCTACGGATTAATAGGTATGGAAACTCCAACTTCACCCAGATACAACATTTTGGTCACCAATCTTGTTGGTTTTGGTCATTTGTTTAAAGCTTAGGTCATTTTGGCAAAATTGCCAATTTTAGTTTTAGTTCTTGAAGTTGCACTGTTCCATTGGTCGATCTACTGTTGGAATTTGACAAAACTTCCTTCATAGAAAATGTTCCTTATTGTCTTAAGTGTATTCTCATTTTTGGATCACCCCAATCGGAGTTTTGTAGCTCAAGTTATGGCCAAAATAAATTTACTGTTCACGTGTCTTTGTTCATCTTGAGATTTTGGTGCTGGCATATTTTTGGTCCAATTTTGGTTAATAATTTGATCAAGTTAAGTTCATAATTTGGTCTCACTTTCTTCATATGAAATGTTCTACTATGTCTTAGGTTTCCATCGGTTCAAGAATCGCCTAAATCCGAGTTTTCTAGAGGGAGTTATAGCCATCCAAACATTGCTGCTCAATTGAAAATCTGCAGAGTTGCAGGTACAGTGATTTAATTTTGCTCAATGATTTTGAAAGGGTTAATGGCATAATCTGGGGTGATGTTCTTCATGAAAGTTTTAGGTCAATATCATATCTAATTGTTGGTAAAATTTCAGGTCAATTTGACTTACCTAGCTCGAGTTATGACCAAATGAACAGTTACTGTTCATTTGGTCAGTTAATCTTGAGGCAGCCTGCTATCAACTCACTTTGGTCAATTGTTTCACCAACTTTTGGTCAGTTTTTGGTCATGGTTCCTTAATGAAAGTTGTGCTCTTTTATGTCTATTTTCATCTCAATTGGTGGCATATCCATTAGGCTTGTAAAATTTGAGTTTTGGTCCTTCAAAGTAGGTTTGGTCATCTGCCAGTGGCATGACCATTGACCTGAATTTAGCTAAATTTTCCACCATTCCCACACAACTTATTTGGTCATAATTGACCATTAATTCATGTCACAATAGGTTAAACATGCCATTTATGCATTTCTTCAAATTTTAGTTCACTAACCTAACATTCAAACCCTAATCTCACTAATTCATTGTGTTTAACTACTTTCAAAGCCTTAAACCATAATAACTCAACTACTTAAGGTTCATATACTCATACACACCTTTAAGTCCATCAAATTCATACACACACATCAAAACCCTAGCTGGATGAATTTGTATTTAATCCTCCACCATTAATTTCTTTTCATTTTAAGTATATTCCTAGGTTAATTAAGCTATAAACATAACTAAATCAACTAACAATTCAAGTTTAGTTTACTAACCTTGTGTGCAGAATTTCTTCTCCCTTTTCTTCAAATTTTTCTTCTTTCTTTTCTTTGAATCCTCTTTCCTAGTTGTCCAAACAACATCTAGTTATGGTAGGACAATTGGCCATGGTTGGATTTTGGTTCTTCAAGCTCAAAAATGAGCTTTCATGGTAGTTTTGGTGTGGGAGAGAGAGTGACGTTTTTAAGAAGAAGATTTGTGTTTTAATTTTTTTTCTATTTATTTTCTATTAGTTCTTTAATTCTATTATCTATTCCAATATTTTCTTTTCTCGATTTTATTTGTGATTATGTCGAGTCGACTCTCGGGTCAATTGACCAAATCGCCCCTCAGGTTCATCGGTTTGCAAATAATCAATATTTCTTCGGCTCCTAACCTAATTATTTGGTAGCTTAACGATTCTTTTTATGATTTTCTCTTTTCCACTTTGTGTTCATAAGGGTCCTAAGGACATGACGTCACTTTACGATTGAAATTTGAGTTTAAAATGACTTGTGATCGTTCAGGAGGTCACTCATCATTTGTGACTCTCGGCTCGTTTAACCTCTTATGTTCTGTTTTTCTTATTTATAGTTAACTAATTAAACATTACCAATTATTTGTGTTTATGGCTTCTCAAGTTGTCTTAAGTGTGGCCTTAATCCCATTAATTGTCAGGATGACATCGGTCAGGAGCGATGAAATATACCGAGCTATGCAAGCGGGGTGTTACAATTCTCCCCTAAATAAATTTCGTCTCGAAATTTTTACACAGTATCAATCTACGAGCAATTTGTGGGTGTTGTCTCCTCATGTCCTCCTCTCGTTCCCAAGTAGCTTCTTGGCGAATGATGGTTCCACGACTTTTACCAATGGTATCTGCTTATTCCGTGTTGCTTCACCTCATAAGCGAGAATCTTTATGGGTTCTTCTTCATATGTGAGTCTGGATTCACTTCTATTTCTTCTCTTGGTAGTACATGAGATGGAGTCGATCGATACCTCCTCAACATAGACACATGGACGACCTTACGTATCATTTTCAACACTGGAGGTAGTGCAAAACGAGAAGCAAAAGCACCCACGCTTTCCAGAACCTCATCGGGCCTAAGGAAAAGAGGACTCAGTGTCCCCTTACTGCCGAATCTCATAATTCTCTTCCAAGGAGAAACTTTGAGGAAAACCTTCTCACCTTTGCATACTCAATATCCCTTCTTTTCAAATCAACATAGGACTTTTGCGATGCGATGCGACTTTAAGTCGATCTCTGATCACCACGATTTTCTCTTGATCTGTTGAACAATTTGGTCCAATCATCTTTCTTTCACCCACGTCATCCCAACACAACGGGGTTCTACATTTTTCGCCATACAAAGCTTCATATGGAGGCATCCCAATGCTTGATTGGTAGTTTGTTGTAAACAAACTCAATCAAGGCAAGTGTGTATCCCAAGCGCCCTCAAACTCAATCACACAAGCCGTAGCATATCCTCCAAAATCTGAATTACCCTCTCGGGTGGCCATGCATGCGTGGATGGAATGCGATCTTGAAGTTCAATCTAGTTCCTAGGGCTCTCTGAAGACTACCCCCGATCTAGAAGTGAACCTAGGATCTGCAATACGTCGATGAATCTGGCACTCCATGCAATCTCACAATCTCATTGATGTACAACCTTGCCAATCTGTCCAAACTATAGTC
This sequence comes from Hevea brasiliensis, assembly GCF_030052815.1. Lineage (NCBI taxonomy): Eukaryota > Viridiplantae > Streptophyta > Magnoliopsida > Malpighiales > Euphorbiaceae > Hevea > Hevea brasiliensis. The sequence continues at coordinate 35,597 of NW_026615057.1, forward strand.
CATTGATTTGGCGGAAAATGAGCGGACTTGGTTAGTCATCAACAATGACCCAAAGCGCATCATGACTCTTACGTGTCCTTGGAAGTCCCATCACAAAATCCATTGTTATTCTCTCCCATTTCCACTCTGAGTGCGGTAGTGGATGTAACAACCAGTGGTACTTGATGCTCTGCCTTTACTTGGCGACAAGTTAGGCATTTAGAAATAAACTGCCACATCTCTCTTCATACCCATCCACGATAATGCTCCTTTAACCCTTTATACATTTTTGTGCCACGGGTGCATGGCAAAAGGAGACTCATGTGCTTCCTTCAAAATGATCTTCCTCAATTCAACATCAATAGGAACACATATTTTGCCACGTGTAGTGATAAACCATCATCTCTGGCGAGAACTACGGTTTCTTGCCTGTGGACTTCTCCCAGCGACCGATGCCGATCATTACGAGTAGCCATTCTAATCGATCAATCAACACTTGGTTGTACATGCCATGCAGCGCTGCTTGCCCATCATCATTAACCTCTAAGCGGCATGCAATGATCTTAACTCATGTACCAAAGACAAAGGAGTAACCGTAGACTTGCCATAGTCTTGCGACTTAAGGCATCAGCCACAACATTAGCTTTCCCTGGCTGATAGTCTATCAGACAATCATAGTCTTTTATCAATTCTAACCATCTCCTCTGTCTCAAATTCAACTCTTTCTGGGTGCCCAAATACTTCAAACTCTTATGATCTGTGTAAATGTAACACTTCTCCCCATACAAATAATGTCTCGGATCTTAAGAGCAAACACAATGGCTGCAAGCTCCAAATCATGCATCGGATAATTCCTCTCATGCGGTTTTAGCTGGCGTGATGCATAGGCAATAACATTTCGATCTTGCATCAACACACAACCTAATCCGTTGTGAGAAGCATCGCTGTAAACTGTATATTCTTTACCCGGTGTAGGTAAAGTCAGGACTGGAGCCTCTGTCAAACATCTTTTCAATTCATCAAAACTTTCTTTGGCATTTGTCAGTCACTGAAATTTCACATCCTTTCTAAGCGGCTTGGTCAATGGAGATGCCAACATGGAGAATCCCTTCACAAATCGGCGGTAGTATCCGGCTAACTTGACTGCGAATCTACGTGACATTTACGGGTGGCTTCCAGTGGGGCGACTTCAATCTTGCTAGGATCTACCTTAATGCCCTCTTCGACACTACATGTCCCAAAGGATATCTCCTTGACCAAAATTCACACTTGACAATTTGGCATATAATTGTTTCTCCCTCAAAGTTTGCGGTACAATCCATGATGTCTATCATGCTCTTACGCATTCCTCGAATAGACCAATATATCATCTATGAATACCACAACAAAGCGGTGAAGTATGGTGCGAAAATAGTGTTCATCGGATCCATAAGCGTAGGAGCATTAGTTAACCCGAATGGCATGACGAGGAATTCATAATGGCCATAGCGGGTTACGAAGCGATTTTAGAAATACTACTGCTCTTGTACTTTTAGGTGATAATAACACGATCTCGGTCAATTTTAGAGAACACAGTGCACCCCTCAAGATCAAACAAGTCATCAATGGGGTAATGGATATACATTCTTTATTGTCACCTTATTCAGCTGGATAGTCAATGCATAGCCGGAGAGTGCCATCCTTCTTCTTTACAAATATCTGGCGCTCCCCAAGGTGACACACTAGGCGAATGAAGCCCTTATCAAGCAACTCTTGCAAGCGCACTTTCAATTCTTTTAGTTCATTGGTGCCATTACGTATGGCGTTATGGAGATTGGGTCCACACGAGCATAACATCAATTTCAGCGCACTTCTCTTTCTTGAGGTAATCACGGCAATTCATCGAAACACATCAGGAAAGTCACATCTGATAGGAATGTCCTTGATCTTTGGACTCCCCACTTGGGTGTCTATCACATGTGCCAAATCGCCTCACACCCTTTTCTAATCATTTTTCTAGCGGTCTGGTGAAATGATGTTTGAAGGCAATAAGCGCCTCTCCCCTGTATTACTACATCACCATCGAGGAAGACCAAAAGTGGTTGTCTTGATCTGATCCAATCATAGCATGATGCACGGCTAACCAATCCATGCCCAAGATAATGTCATAATCTCTGAAGGGCATTTCAATTAAATCGGACAAAAAGTGTGTCCTTGGATCACCAAAGGGCGATCTCTATATAAGCCTATTTACCACGACCTCCTGGCCTAATGGACTAGTTACTAACACATCATAGTCCATTGGTACACGGAATAGTAGTAGAACACATCACACTAGCACTAACATACGAATGTGTGGAGCGAGGATCAAATAACACATGCACATCTTTGTCAAGGATGGAGAAAATACCAGCCACAACGTCGATGTTTGACCTCTTCCCTCGGCGCATGGTATACACTCTGGCAGTGCGCCGGATCTTTGGGTGGTTAACGATGCTCGACTTCGAGTGTTACGGGACCCTACCTCTGCCTCTGCCTCTGGCGGTGATTGTGACCCTGCGGGTGCGAGACTTGAGTGATCCTTGGATGTAGTGAAAGACCCGGGCGCGGACTAGTGCAATCCTTAGTGAAATGTCCGCTCCTCCACGGTTAAAACACGCACCGATGGCTCTGTAACAAACCCCACCATGAGTTCTACCACGGGTTTCGCCTTTGCCGTCTTGATAGAGCTCCTCGGAGTCTTTGGTTGGGTCTGTGACCCAGGCCGAGGTGGTCTTTGGCGGAAAATCTGCCTCGGCCTCTACGGAGCTAGATCCCCCAAAGCTTTCCTCTTCCCGAACCACTTCGGATGCTTGTTCGTAGTCTTTTGATTTTCTCTTGTGGACCCTTCTTCACTGCCCCTTCTGATTATATCTTTTCTAGTTCTAGGGCCTGTGAGATCAATTCGGCAAAATTCAGATTTATGAATACAACAACTTGCATTCTCATACTCTGTCTTAGCCCATCCTAAAACCTCTTGCATCTGTATCTGGGGGTGGAGACTAAGCTTCCAGCATAGTGGCTTAGTCTTGAAAAATCTCTCTCATATTACACTCTGATTCGGTTCCCTTGTTTCTATCTCAAGAATTCTTGCAACTTCATGTCCACATATGCATCGGGAACCCATTTCTGTCGGAACTCCCTTAAGAAGTCTGACCAGGTTAACAGGTGGCTCCACCAGGCTGTGGGGGATGGTCTTCCACCATTCATAGGCATCCCCTTATAATAAGGAAACAAAATATTCGAACTTCATTTCTTACGTACCTGCGACTTTCTAAAAACCCGTTCCATTCTTTCCAACCAGCATTACGCTTCCGGTGGATCCACAGTGCCTTTAAACTCGGTGGCCCCAAATTTCATCAATTTTTCATCTTTTGAAGTGAGGGTGTGGTTGTCTTTGCAGTCTTGGCATTTGAGCTTGGGGTGGCACATTACCCGCCATTTCTTTGAAAGAAAGCGACCATCTGTGCATAAATTGAGCGAGAAAGCTGCGGTCTTTGGAGCAGAGGCTGGAGTGGTGACCCACTCACGTGCAGAGTCTTTGGGGCTTCCCCTTGAACCTCAGCCTCAACAGATTGTTCTTCGGAATGATCTCCTCCTTCCATTCCGTTTTTCACAATTTTCTACTTCCTGAGATCAAACACAAGGAGGTTGACCTCCGTTAGTGCATATTCATGATGTAAATATGTCATATGCATCAATTAAAGACACTTGGCGGTTGTACTTATCAAAGAAATATTCACATACATAGTCAAAATTTATTGCAAAACCATGCTCACGATACCACTAAAACATGTCACACCTTACCCCTCCGTAAGGCATAGCATGCTCGTAGAATACTTAATGAACTACAGAACTTCACTTCACGATCACTCATTAAGTACCCTACAAGGGATTTTAAAACAATTTTCTTACATTTTGGAAGTGGTGAGCATTTTGGTAAGAATTAAAAACCATTTATTCAAAGTTTAAATACTAGTAAAAATTTTTGTCCATTCAAATTTTTGTATAAATTTTATAAAAATTTTGTGAGTTCCTCTGTATTTTGAGAAACCAGTTCTTCAAATACACATAAAAAGCACTTCAAAACTATTTTACAACTCCCAACCTCAATAATTCACAATTCAACTCAAGTCAATCCATTTCAAAAGCAGTTTCACAATCCAAGTCAAATTTGTCAACTCGGTAGGTTCAATAATTCCATTCACAAAACATAAAATGAGAAAATCCATATGTACAAATATTAAATTTCTGAAGAAAATCTAAAATAATATTATTATAGTTTATTTACAAGCTCAATTTACATTGATACTTATGACATTCTGATATTTACATCAAAATAACCATAAGGGTATAAAATAATACCCGTACAAAAAGGGATCAAAAAGATCTAGTCAATTATGACTCACTCTTTGCTTTCTCCTTGCTTTTATCTGTGTGATAAATTAAACTATCGCTGAGTATAAACATACTCAGTGGTACACAATAAAGATTTAAAATGTGATACATAAATCATTTATTGATGAAACATAATTTGAATACTTCACAATCACATTTCACAAATATCAAGCTCATAACAACTCATTTGTCAAATAATATATTAAACAACAGTTTAGTCAAACAATTGCATAAACACAGTGTTGCCAAAGTCGTACACAACTTAAGCCATGACACAAAATTTCCGATCAATGCCGTGTTGTACACCACGACAAAGCAATCTCAACCCCATTAATCGAAACCAATGAGGAGGTGGCTAGCTAGCTAATGAGTACTCATTCGATCTACAACCTCAAGCAGCAAGCCGAGAGAGGGAGGAAAATAAACGATCTCAACTCCATAAATGGAGGAGGAATAATAAGTAACTGTCATGCTAAGTGTGAATCAAAAATTCATTTCAAACATTTCATTCAAATATTGCATACAAAAATCAATCCATTTCTAAAGTTACAATTTGATCGCAAGGTGGCAACACAAAAGTTCATAAATTCATAATGTGTAATAAATCAATTTTTCAAGGATAAAATGCTTAAATAGGGTTTATTGTGCACAAACCTCAAGTGAGTCGTCCCTTAGCCTCGACTCGTTTCCTCGGGTTCCTTCCCGATATTCTTTTCAACTGAAACACAAAATTTGATAATGTTTCAGTATTAGAACTTAACATAAATCCCAAAATGAATTTTAACTTCGCATTTACCTATTTCTAACGTGTTAAATTCGACGTTCTCGAAATTTTGTGTTTTGGGTTACTATTCACTGCACTATTTAAGTCAAATAATTGACTTTCTAAGGATTAATAGGTATGGGAACTCCAACTTCACCCACATACCACATTTTGGTCACCAAACTTGTTGGTTTTGGTCATTTGTTTAAAGCTTAGGTCATTTTGGCAAAATTGCCAATTTTCGGTTTTGGTTCTCCGAAGTTGCACTGTTCCATTGGTCGATCTACTGTTGGAATTTGACAAAACTTCCTTCATAGAAAATGTTCCTTATTGTCTTAAGTGTATTCTCATTTTTTGATCACCTCAATCAGAGTTTTGTAGCTCAAGTTATGGCCAAAATAAGTTTACTGTTCACGTGTACTGTTCATCTTGAGATTTTGGTCTTTGCAGATTTTTGGTCCAACTTTGATTAATAATTTGATCAAGTTAAGTTCATAATTTGGTCTCACTTTCTTCATATGAAATGTTTTACTATGTCTTACGTTTCCATCGGTTCAATAATCGCCTAAATCCGAGTTTTCTAGAGGAGTTATAGCTATCCAAACCTTGCTGCTCAATGAAAATCTGCAAAGTTGCAGTACAGTAATTTAATTTTGCTCAATGATTTTGAAAGGGTTAATGGCCTAATTTGGGTTGGTGTTCTTCATGAAAGTTTTAGGTCTATATCATATCTAATTGCTAGTAAAATTTCAGGTCAATTTGACCTATCTAGCTCGAGTTATGACCAAATGAACAGTTACTGTTCATTTGGTCAGTTAATCTTGAGGCAGCTTGCTATCAACTCACTTTGGTCAATTGTTTCACCAACTTTTGGTCAGTTTTTGGTCATGGTTCCTCAATGAAAGTTGTGCTCTTTTATGTCTATTTTCATCTCCAATTGGTGGCATATCCATTAGGCTTGTAAAATTTGAGTTTTGGTCCTTCAAAGTAGGTTTGGTCATGCTGCCAAAGATGACCATTGACCTACGAATTTAGCTAAATTTTCCACCATTCCCACACAACTTATTTGGTCATAATTGACCATTAATTCATGTCACAATAGGTTAAACATGCCATTTATGCATTTCTTCAAATTTTAGTTCACTAACCCTAACATTCAAACCCTAATCTCACTAATTCATTGTGTTTAACTACTTTCAAAGCCTTAAACCATAATAACTCAACTACTTAAGGTTCATATACTCATACACACCTTTAAGTCCATCAAATTCATACACACACATCAAAACCCTAGCTGGATGAATTTGTCTTTAATCCTCCCACCATTAATTTCTTTTCATTTTAAGTATATTCCTAGGTTAATTAAGCTATAAACATAACTAAATCAACTAACAATTCAAGTTTAGTTTACTAACCTTGTGTGCAGAATTTCTTCTCCCTTTTCTTCAAATTTTTCTTCTTTCTTTTCTTTGAATCCTCTTTCCTAGTTGTCCAAACAACATCTAGTTATGGTAGGACAATTGGCCATGGTTGGATTTTGGTTCTTCAAGCTCAAAAATGAGCTTTCATGGTGGTTTTGGTGTGGGAGAGAGAGAGAGACGTGATTTTGAAGAAGAATATGTGTGTTTTATTTTGTTTTTTCTTTTCTTTATCTTATGGAAGACCACAATTCCCAATTTAATAATTCACTAAATTAATTTGTTTATGACATCATTCATGATGTCATCAACTTTGACTTTTCCATCTTCTTCCTCTTTTTTTTTTTTTTTTTTTTCTATTAGTTCTTTAATTTAATTCTCTATTCCGAAATTTTCTTTTCTTCGATTTTATTTGTGATTAGGTCGAGTCGACTCTCGGGTCAATTGACCAAATCGCCCCTCAGGTTCATCGGTTTGCAAATAATCCAATATTTCTTCCGGCTCCCTGACCTAATTATTTGATTGGCTTAACAGTTCTTTTTCGTGATTTTCTCTTTTCCACTGTGTTCATAAGGGTCCTAAGGACCGCAGCGTCACTTTTTACGGTTCGAAATTTGAGTTTAAAATGACTTCGCAGTCGTTCCCGAGAAGGTCACTCATCGCTGTGACTCTCGGCTCGTTTAACCTCTTATGTTCTGTTTTTCTTATTTATAGTTAACTAATTAAACATTACTAATTATTTGTGTTTATGGCTTCTCAAGTTGTCTTAAGTGTGGCCCTAATCCCATTAATTGTCCGGACCGACACCGGTCACCGGAACAGTGAAATATACCAGGCTATGCAAACGGGGGTGTTACAAACCAGCTGGTACTTGATGCTCTGCCTTCACTTGTTGACAAGTTAGGCATTTGGATACAAATTCAGCTACATCTCTTTTCATACCCATCCACTAGTAATGCTCTTTCAGTCCTCTGTACATTTTAGTGTCACCAGGGTGCATAGCAAAAGGAGACTCATGTGCTTCCTTCATCATTATCTACCTCAAATCAACATCATTAGGAACAGACATCCTACCCTGGTATAGCAATAGGCTGTCATCTCTCACTGAGAATTCTGGTTTCTTGCCCTGTCTGACTTCTTTTAATAGCTTCTGATATTTCTGATCATTCTGAGCAGCCATTCTAATATGATCAATCAACATTGGCTGTACATGCCATGTAACTGCTGTCTGACCCTCATCATTAATCTTTAAGCTAGCATGCAATGCTCTCAACTCATGTACTATAGACAAAGGAGAAACCTGTAGACTTGCCTTAGTCTTATGACTTAAGGCGTCAGCCACAACATTTGCCTTTCCTGGATGATAGTCTATCTGATAATCATAGTCTTTAATCAATTTTAACCATCTCCTCTGTCTCAAATTCAACTCTTTCTGAGTGCCTAGATACTTCAAACTCTTATGATCTGTGTAGATGTAGCACTTCTCCCCATATAAATAGTGTCTCCAGATCTTAAGAGCAAAAATAATAGCTGCTAGCTCCAAGTCGTGTGTCGGATAGTTCCTCTCATGCGGTTTCAGCTGGCGTGATGCATATGCAATGACATTTCGATCTTGCATCAGTACACAGCCTAACCCATTGTGAGAAGTATCGCTATATACTGTGTATTCTTTGCCTGGGGTAGGTAAAGTCAGGACTGGAGCCTCAGTCAAACATTTCATCAATGCATTAAAACTCTGTTGGCATTTATTCGTCCACTGAAATTTTACATCTTTTTGAAGCAGCTTAGTCAATGGAGATGATAATATGGAGAACCCTTTCACAAAACGGCGGTAGTATCCAGCTAGACCCAGAAAACTGCGAATCTCTGTAACATTTCTGGGTGGCTTCCAATTAAGGACAGCTTCTATCTTACTTGGATCTACCTTGATGCCTTCAGCTGATACTATATGCCCTAAGAAAGATATTTCATTCAGCCAAAATTCACATTTTGATAGTTTTGCATATAGTTGTTTCTCTCTCAAAGTCTGCAGTATAATGTGCAGATGTCTATCATGCTCCTCTGCACTCCTCGAATAAACCAATATGTCATCTATGAATACCACTACAAACTATCGACGTATAGTCTGAAGATAGTGTTCATCAGATCCATAAAAGCAGCTAGAGCATTTGTTAACCCGAATGGCATGACCAGGAACTCATAATGGCCGTAGTAGGTTCTAAAAGCAGTTTTAGGGATACTCTGCTCTTGCAGCTTCAGCTGATAATAACCCAATCTCAGGTCAATCTTGGAGAATATAGCTACACCCCTCAACTGATCAAACAAATCATCAATGCGAGGCAATGGATATATATTCTTTATTGTCACCTTATTCAACTACCGGTAGTCAATACATAAGCGGAGAGTGCCATCTTTCTTCTTAATAAACAACATTGGCGCTCCCCAAGGTGACACACAGGGGGGATAAAGCCCTTGTCAAACAATTCTTGTAACTGCCCCCTCAATTCTTTCAGTTCTGCTGGTGCCATTCTGTATGGTATTATGGAGATTGGGTCCACACCAGGCATGATATCAATATCAAACTGCACCTCTCTCTCCGGAGTCAATCCTGGCAGCTCATCAGGAAACACATCTAGATAATCACATATAGTAGGGATGTCCCTTAACGCTAGACTCCCCACTCGAGTGTCCATCACATGTGCCAAGTATGCTTCACACCCTTTTGTGATCATCTTTCTAGCCAGTGTAGCTGAAATGATGTTTGATAGCAACAACTGCCTCTCCCTGTGTATTACCACATCACCATACTGGGGAAGACCAAAAGTGACTGTCTTAAGCCTGTAGTCAATCATAGCATGATGACTGGCTAACCAATCCATGCCCAAGATGATATCAAAATCTCTTAAGGGCATTTCAATCAGGTCAGACAGAAAAGTGTGTCCTTAGATCACCAAAGGACAATCCCTATATATTCTATTTACCCTGACCTCCTGGCCTAATGGACTAGTTACTATCACATCATAGTCCATTCTTACACACGAAATAGCAGTAGAACAAATCACACTAGCACTGACATACGAATGTGTAGAGCCAGGATCAAATAGCACATATACGTCTTGGTCAAGATTGAGAAAATAACAGCTACTACATCTGATGTTTTAGCCTCCTCCCTCTGATGCATTATATACACTCTGGTTGATGCACCACTGGGTTCTGACTGGTTAACAGTACTTTGACTTCCTGGGGTGCTACCCTTTCCTCTGCCTCTACCTCTACCAGATGGCTATGACCATCTTGGTGTAGAGGCTTGGGTTAATCCCTCAGATGTGGCAAGAGGTTCAGATTGGTGCGGACTAGTACAATCCTAGGCGAAATGTCTAGTCCCTCCATAGTTAAAGCATACACCGGTGGCCTTAAAATACACCCCGCCATGTGTTCTACCACAAATCTCACACTGTCGGACTGATAACGATCCCCGAGATGCCTGTTAAGTCTGCTGACTAGACCGGGATGGTCTTTGGCCAGAGAATCTGTCTCTAACAGATCGGCAGGAGCTGGATCCCCAGACTGTTTCCTCTTCCCAAAACTGCTCTCAGTGGATTGGCCAGTTGTTTTCTCAGTTTTCTCTTTCTCTTGGGTATTCTTCTTCACTAACCCTTCCATTTCTATCCTCTCACATTCCAAGGCTTGTGATATCAACTCAAAAAAATTATGGTGTCAAAAACCCATTACTTGCATTCTCAATATAGGCTTTAACCCGACCTTAAACCTCTTGCATCTGTCTCTGGGAGTGGAGACCAAGCTTCCAGTATAATGGCTTAGTCTTGAAAAATCCTGTTCATATTCTGCTATGGTTCTATCCCCTTATTTCAGGTTCAAAAATTCTTGCAATTTCATATCAACATAGTTATCGGGGATCCATTTCTGTTTGAACTCCCTCAGAAAGTCTGCCCATGTAAGAACAGGGGGCTTAACCAGGTTGTGGGGGATGGTCTTTCACCAGTCATACGCATCCCCTTGCAGAAGAGATACTGAGTATTCAAATTTTAATTCATCGGCACATTGCAGCTTTCTGAATACCCTTTCCATCCGTTCTAGCCACTGTTCTGCTTCCAGTGTGTCCATAATGCCCTTAAACTCAGTAGCCCCAAATTTCATTAATTTTTCATATTGTTGAGCTGGGGGCTGTGGTTGTATTGTAGGTGCTTGCATCTGAGCTTGTGGTGGTAAATTTCCTACCATTTGTTGAAATAACATAGCCATCTGTTGTGCAAATTGAGCAGGGAACTGCGGTGCTTGAGGAGGAGCTAGAGTAGCTGACCCACTCATATTCTGGAGTGCTGGGGCTTCCCCTTGGGCCTCAGCCTCAATAAATTGCTCTACGGAATGATCTCCCTCTTCCATTCCATTTTCAGAAATTTCTACTTTCTGAGATCAAACATAAGGAGGTTGACCTCCATTAGTGCATATTTATAATGTAAATATGTCATATGTATCAATTTAGGACACATCAGCAGTTGTACTTATCAAAAGAAATGTGCACATGCACAATCAAAATTCATTTCAAAACCATGCTTTGATACCACTAAAACATCTCACACCTTACCCCTTTGTAAGGTATAACATGATCCCGTAGAATACCCAATGAACTACTAAACTTCACCTACCGATAACTCACTAAGTACACTATAAGGGATTTTAAAACCATTTACTTACCTTTTAGAAGTGGTGAGCATTTTTTGTAGGAATTAAAAACATTTAGTTGAAGATTAAAAGCTAGTTAAAATTTTTGTCTATTTTTATTTTTCCGCAAATTTTAGAAAAATTTCGGCAGAGTGCCGGCAGTATTTGCAAAAATCGAAAATTTTACATGTAGAAAAACACTCTCAATAATAATATACTTCACCAATTCAAACACCAAAACTCAAATCAACACAATTCTCATCCTTCTCCACAATTCAAAATAAATTTTATCTCAAATAGTTTGAATTAAGCTATGCACAATGCATTCAAAATAAGAAATTTAGATTTGCAGTTAGATTTACAGACATAAAAATCCAAAAGATAATAGTATTACATATTAACTGTACAACTGCTCAGTTACTAAAGTACATATGACTACAAAATTATTTACATTAAGAAATTACAAGGGTATAATCAAATACTCGTACAAAAGTCTTTGGGTAGTCCCCACAATCAGTAGCTCACTCTGCTGCTTTTTCTTTGCCTCTATCTGTGATAACAAAAGGAGCTATCGCTAAGTATAAAAATACTCAGTGGTACACAATAAAATATAAATGCATAATATAAAACATTTATTATCAATTAACAGTTCAAATATTTCACAATCACATTTCACAATTTTTTAAAACTCATTATGGCACAATTTTGGTCAAACAATTTAATAAACATAGTGTTGCCAATCTATACACAACTTAAGTCATGATACAAAATTTTCAATCAATGTCGTGTTGTACACCGCGACAAAGCAATCTACAACCTCACTAATCGAAATTAATAAGGGAGGTGGCTAGCTGGCTAATGAGTACTCATCCGATCTCGACCTCAACTAGTAATCCAGAGAGGGAGGAAAATAAACAATCTTTAAATGGAGGAGGAATAATGTGTTACTGTCATGCTAAGTGTGAACACAAAATCAATTCAAAACAATTTACTCAAATAATTTGTGAGAAATCTGATCAATTTCCAAAGTCATATTTGCGATCATAAAATGGCAACACAATTCATAATTAACACATAAGTCAAATTTTCATGAATAAAATATTTAAACAAGAATTATTGTGCACAAATCTAATATGAGTCTCCTCTAGGCCTTGACTCAGTTCTTTGTCCCTTCTTGTCTTTTTCAGCCAAAACACATAATTGATAGTATTTCAGTACCTTATCTCACAATAAATCCAATAATTAATTCATATTTATACTCAATTTTAGCCCCAATAAGCTTAAACTAACGCTCTTGAAAATTTTCATTTCGGGATTACTATTTATGATATTATTCAAGTTAAAATATTGGCTTTCTTATATTTAATAGGTATGAGAATTCCAATTACACCCACATACCATATTTTGGGTGCCTAATTTGTTGGTTTTGATTGTTTCTTCAAATTTTAGGTCTCTTAGGTACAATTTCAAAATTTCTAGATTTGATGTCCTGTTTTGTACTATTCTATTAGTCATGTCGCTGTGAAAATTGGCAAAGTGTTCTTCATAAAACTTGTTCCTTATTGTCTTATCTTTAATTTCCTTTTTGAATCACTCCATTTGGAGTTTTGTAGCCCAAGTTATGACTGTAACACCCCAAAAATTTTAAATTTATGAGCATTTTTGGTATTTTAATTTTATTTAAATTTTAGGAATTTTTTTGATATTTTTCGGATTTTAAAAATCGGATTCGATTTTCCGAAAATATAAACTTTGATGATTTTTAAAAAATTAATTTAAAGACCACGTGGCAAAACTAAAAATATATTTGGAGTCTACGTATTTTTCGAAGTTTTCGAATTTTTGAAATTTTTGGACCTCGGCGAGTAAAAATTCAAAATTTAGTGTTCAATCGAACCGGCCGAATCGAACCGAATCGGATCGGACCCAAATCGGACCGATCTTCTTCTCTTTTCTCCTCCTCCGCGTCGACCTTCTTCTCTTCTCTCTCTCTTTCTCTCTCCTCCCTCCTCCTTGCCTCCCTGCGTCCCCACCTCGCCGGCGCCCCACCTCGGCCCTCCCCGCGGCGGTCGCACTTGAGAGAAAACGGCCTTAGCGATTGGACTTCCGGCCAAAAATCCGCCGATCCGCCACCAATTGACCGGGTCTTGTGTCTAAAATCATCTACTCGAGACCTTTCCATAGACACCAAGAACGCCAATCCATTGAGCGGTTTGTCCGATTTTTCCTCGGGAAGATTTTAGCTCATTTCGACTTTTGGGCTAGATTTCTAAACGTGAATCCCACGAGAAAATCGAGGGTACCAAAGACGCTCCACTCGTCGAGAGCTTGACATAAATTTCAAAATTTTTCATACGGTCCCACGTTTTCTCGAGCATTTAATGAGCTTAGAAAATTCTGAAAATTTATGTACTAACCCCGTGTTATGGGCCGTGTAGGTATCCTCGATTCGCGAAATTAAAAGTCTCCGGTGGACCGAGGTTGTGGCTAGCCCCATTGTCGACGCCCCAGCGCGTTCGGAATTGGCAAAGGTAAACTCGAACCTTGCTTTTTCGTAATTTTCTAGTGCTTAAATAGGATTAAAAATCCATAAAATATTCGTGGTAGCTTAGAAAATTATGATTCTTTTGCAATAGCCTAGTACTATTGCTAGGGACCAGGCAATGTTTTATAATTTTTTGAACTTAGTTGGGTGTTTTTTGCAAAAGTGATCAATTATATGGACTAAATTGAAATTTTACATGTTGTGATGGATGATCGATTTGATAGGCCCGGGAGGGGTGTGTGATATGATTGAAATGTGGATATATGAATTGTGAATATAGAAGTGTGTTTTGAGCCCTTTGCGAGTTGGGTAGGTCCTAGGTATAGGGAGACTCGATTTTCGACTTAGGACGTATTGGTCTTTTTCTTTGTTTGTATTGAGTCAAATTTATTAAATGATTGTAATAAAATTGTCAGTGAGCCCTTCTTCCTCCGCCACCGCCACAGTGATTGTCGTCAAGTCTGTGAGTAAAATATTAATTTTAATTGTAATTTCGATATTATTATATGTTCAAGCATGCCCATGCATCACTTATATGCATATATTTATGTAGTTAAACTCTAGGCACGATATATGTTGCATTCATAACGTTGCGTGCCATGGATGTTGTTGTGGTAATTTGGAGGCAGCGTGCGTTTGCGTGCGTGTGATGTGGTGTGGACTATGGATAGGACGGGTAGTCACGGCTGAGTTCTTGACCCGATCCTTGGGGTAGTCACGGCTTGAGTTCTTCGGGACCCCGATTTGGTTTATTAAGCGAAGTCCCGCTGAGTTCTTCACTGCACCAGTTGGATTTAAGAGAGTCGTATAGGGATCCCCATATATTATGATTGATGTTACAGGTGCGTGAGTGCTCAGATTACCTTTTGATGTTATGATGTGAAAATGTTGTTGATGTTGCATTTCACTCTACAGGTGCATTAGTTTTAGATAGTTATAGAGATTATGGTTAAAATTGATATTTTACTCTCGAGTCGAACGCCACTCTGCTCAATATTTTTCCAGCCACAGAGGATATTTTGAGGTTAACTCGCTTTCTTCCTCGCAGTCGATTATTAATGTTTGTATAATCTTGTTAAATCTTAGAATTTCCGCATGTGTTAGAATGTTTATTTGATTTGGGCTGTAAACTAAATTATTATTTTGGACTGTAAACTTAATATTCTATGCATGTTTGATGGATTGGATGAGGAGTGAGCTCCCATTTATTTTTATGTTGATGAGTATGTGGAGGGTGGTGAGCTCCCAATTGAGTATTGACCGTGTTCTGGTCGGGTGAGTCAAAACTCCCCATTGGTAGGTCCATTTTATGGCTGTTGTTTTCTTGAAATTGGGCCCAAATGGGCCTTAGAGTTGGGTAAATGAACAGTTAGGCTTACTACGGCCTCGGGGCTTTAGGCTGGCCTGTCCTAGTGCCACCGCCCATAGGTTGGGTCGTGACAATGACCATTTGAACAGGCTAAGATTGGTCTACCTGCACTTCGGGCACCTAATTTGGTTCTGGTAGTTTTGGACCATTAATTTTGGTTGACACAATAACTAGGTTATGGACAGAATTTGGGTTGGTGTTCTTCATGAAAGTTGTAGTTCTATGTCATACTTTTCTAATGCCATAAAAATCAGGTCATTTGGACCTGTATAACCCAAGTTATGGCCAAATGAACATATACTGTTTATTTGGTCATTTTGGTACAATGGCAGTACACTATACCTGAGTTTGACCTAATTGTTCACTATCCTGATGTCATTTTCTGGGCATGGTATCTAAATGAAAAATGTGTCATTATGTGTATCTTTTCATTCTTAATTGGCCTCATACCAATTGGGTTGGTAAAATTTTAGTTTTGGTCCCTGAAAAGTACCTAGGTCAAGCTACCAGAATATGAACACTAACCAATCCAAATTACAGTTTGGTTCTACCAATTCACACACACCACAAATGGTCCAAATTGATCATTTCTCCACTCAATTAAGGTCAATTGTATCTGTTGACCAATTCCCCAAATTTTTTCCAAATTTTCAAAGTGTTCAGGAACCCTAATTACACAAATTTAAAATCTAATAAAATCAAAGCGTATATCCATGATCTACATCTCTAATTCACCTAATTTAGCCATTCAATTTCACCAAATTCATTCAGTTCAAACTCTCACATAGGCTGGCTGAAATTCCAATTAATCCCCCATAGGTGTTTTCTTTTGGTTTTTAAGTTGAAATCTAAGTGAACTTAGCTAAGAACATCGAAATTTAAATAAGAATTGAAATTTAAGTACTAACCTCTAGCTTGATATCCAAATACCAAATTTTCTTCACTTCTCTCTTTACTTTCTTCTTCAATCTCTTTCTCAAGTGAGGTTAAGAAGCTTTTATGAAGAAATTTGGAGGCCAAGTAGGGTTAAATGGGGTTTTTAAAGCTTGACATAAGCTTTAATGGAGGTGAAACAATGGTGGAGAGAGATGGAAACATGGGTTGCCCAATTGGTGATGAAGACAACAATGAAATTTTTTTCTTTTTTTGGTTATTTTATGTCTTATTAAGTGTTGTTGACTTGGTCAAAAAATGTGGGCAAATGGAATTAATTTTTGACATCACAATTGATGTCATCCACATGATACAATAAAACTTTTTCTTTTCTTTTTCCATTTCCTTAATTTTTCAATAATTCTTTAATTTAATTCTTGATTCCAAAATTTTTGTTTCTCCGATTTTATTGGACATTTAAGTCAGGAGTCACCTCTAGGGGTGAATTGACCAAATTGCCTCTGGCCGGTCTGATCCGGTTTGTAAGTTATTCAATATTTCTTCTGGATCCCTGAGTTAATTATTTGACCTACTTAACAATTCTTTTCAATAATTTTCTCTTTTTCAATGTGTTCGCAATAGTCCAAAGGATTGCGACGTCACATTTTTCAGCTCAAAATTCGGGTTACGATGGCCTTCGCAGTCACTTCCCGGAAAGATCACCCATCGCTGTGACTCCCGACTCATTTAACCTTTTATTTTATGTTTTTCTTATTTATACTTACCTATCAAGTAGTCACTATTTATTTTCATTCAAGGCTTATCTTGGTGTCTTAGATGTGGTACTAATCCTCTTAATTGTCTGGACCAACACCGGTCACCGGAACAGTAAAGTGTACCAGACTATGCGAATAGGGGTGTTACACATTAAATCAAAATTAAGCCATTCCACGATTTCAATTTTGTGTGATTTGGTGATTATATATATCAACAATGGTTCTATGATTTCAATTATTGTTCTAAATAAAAAAAAAATAAAAATTTGATTCAATTTTGAAAACTAAACTAAACTATGCACAATCTATTAGCAAAGTCCTTTCTATGCTGGCTATGGGTTGCTCTCCCTGACTGTAGGTTGGGATGTATATAGAATTTTGCTCTTATTTTGGATAGATCTACACTTCATTTGAGAGAGAGCTTTTTAAGATATGACTTTCTTCTTTTTATGTATTTTGTTTCTAGC
>NW_026615058.1:0-52717 GCF_030052815.1 Hevea brasiliensis
CATGGTATGTGATGTTTGAGTTAGGGTTTTAGGATGGAAAATGAGACCTTGACCATGTGATAATGAAAGTAGGTTTTAATGGTCAATTAGTGACCATTTGGTTCTATTTGAATAAAAAATGGAGTGAATTGTGTAGTGGGATTGGAATTTGGTGTGGCTGCCCTTGATGACCTACAGGACTGGCCATGAGTCTAGGAAGTTTGGGTAGCAATAACTTAAATTGTAAAGGTTCAATTGGTGCAAGGCCAATTGGACATGAAACTAGACACATAATGGCACAACTTTAGTGAAGAAACCATGCCCAGAAAACCAAATCATGTTGACCAAAAGTTTGCCCTAATATGGGTGACCTGCCTTCTGCCTAGGCAAAATGACCAAATAAATAGTGTTTGGTCATTTGGCCATAACTCAGTGTAGAAAGGTCCAATTGACCTAAAATTTTACAAGGAACAAGCTGAGATATAGAACAACAACTTTTATGAAGAAACCTAACCCAAATTATGACCAGAACATATTCAAAAAGTAAGTTGCAGTCACTGTTTCATGTACTGTAGATTTGGTCAGTCCAGAAATTCTGGACAAAATTTTAATCCAGCTAGTTGTGGTTTTTTGGCCATAACTAGAGCTACAAAACTCCAAATGGAGTGATTCAAAAAAGGAAATGTAACTAGACAAAATAAAGAAAAACTTTCATGTTGATCATTTTGCCAAATTCCCACTGTAAAAATGACTAATGGAACAGTAAAAACAAAGTATGAAAACTAAAAATTCTGTCCAATTAACATTAAGTTTAGAAATGGTATTGGCAATCAATACCAACAAATTTAAAATGCAAAATGTGGTATGTTGGGAGCATTAAAACCAATGTATCTATTGCCTACGCAAAAGTCAAAATTTTTGTTGAATAATGAATGGAATAGTAACATTAAAACTTAAATTTCAAAAATTGTTAAACTTAAAAGTGTAAAATGCCCTAGTATACCTAGCAAGATTGGTTTGGATAGATTGGCATGTCAATATGGTTCTGTTAGCAGTACTGCATATGGCTTCATGCCATTCTGTGTTTCATGGCTTTCCATGCCATTCTGTGACATAATAGCCTTTGACTATGTTTGTAACATCCTCACTTTAGCTAGTCCGTACAGTCTACTATTCCAATGACCAATGTCGATTCAGGTAGCTAGAATGTTTGAAATTATAAATAGACTATAGTGAGGAGCTATAATGAAACTAAATAATACTCATAAAAATCAAGGAAAAATTTTAGAAACCAAATACACTAAGGTTAAACGAGCTGAAACCCCAGGGATGAGTAACCCGAAGGGGAAGTGACGGTGAAGGCCGTTAGCAACCCTAGACCTGAGGAAAAAATTATAAAATAATTATTGGGACTCCAGAGAAGGGTCATTGAGGTTCTTATGGCATTAGAATGCCAAGGAAATGCTTAGAAAAATTTTTCAATCGGTACAGACAATTTTGGCTCATTAAGCTAAACGGAGGGTATTTTAATCATTTCATCTTCAGAGATGATTTTTAGCCAACTTGTCCAGTTAAATAAATAATTTATATAACATAAAATATGATTAAATGTTGTTAAAAATTTAATTGAAATTAATTAGACAAGAAATGGAGAGAAAATGAAAGAAAATGGCATTATGACATCATAGTGATGTCATTAAAGTTTTTTCAACCAACCCAATATGGGCACATGGCATAAACTTATTTAAAAGAGACAAATGGGCTGGAAAAATGAAACATAAATCAAATTTCTCTTCTCTTCATCTTCCTTGCCGTGAACCTCCTCCATAGCCAAACCATTTTCAAGCTTTTAAAGCTTGATTTTCACTCACTTCTACCCAACAAAACCCTAACCTAGCAACACAAAAAAGTATTCTTGCATCTTGGAGATTCTTTTGGGAACCAAAAGAAAAGGAAAACAAGAATTCGAGCAAGTGGGAAATCTCACTCCATAGAGGTTAGTGACCTAAACCTTGAATTTCACTTTAAATTCATGTTTAAGAACTGTAAATATGTGCAAATGACAAAGAAATTTGATGAAATACCATTGGTATGCTAACCCTAAATTTTGGCAGCATGGTTAGGGTAATATGGTGATGATTTTTGGGGAGCTAACATGCTAGTATGGCTGCCCTTAATGTATATCTCATAAGTGAATTGATAAATGCAATGATAATGCATGGTTTTGTAATGTTGAGTTAGGGTTTGGGGTGGAAAAATGAGACTTTAACCATGTGATAATGGAAGTAGGTTTTAATGGTCAATTAGTGACCATTTGGTATTGTTTGAATAAAAAATGAAGTGCATTGTATAGTGGGATTGGAGCTTAGTGTGGCTGCCCTTGGTGGCCTGCAGAATTGGACATGAGTCCAGCAGGTTTGAGCAGCAATAACTTGAATTGTAGAGGTTCAATTGGTGCAAGGCCAATTGGACATGAAACTAGACACATAATGGCACAACTTTGGTGAAGAAACTGTGCCCAAAAAACCAATCCAAGTAGACCAAAAGCTTGCCCTAATCCGGGTGACCTGCAGCCTGCCTAGGCAAAATGACCAAATGAACAGTATTTGGTCATTTGGCCATAAATCAGTGTAGAAAGGTCCAATTGACCTGAAAATTTACCAAAAACAAGCTGAGATATAGACCAACAACTTTCATGAAGAAACCTCACCCAAATTATGAGCAGAACCTAGTCAACAAGTGAGTTGCAGTCACTGTTCATTACACTGTAGATATGGTTAGTCCATAAATTCTGGACAGAATTTCAATCCGGCCAGTTGTGGTTTTTGGACCATAACTTGAGTTACAAAACTCCAAATAGAGTGATTCAAAAGAGGAAATGCAACTAGACAAAATAAGGAACAACTTTCATGTTTATTAGTTTGCCAAATTCCCACCAAAATTAACTAATGGATCAGTAAATTTAAGTCATAAAAAGTGATAATTCTGCCCAACTAACATTAAGCTTAGAAATGGTATTGGCAACCAATACCAACAAATTTTGAATGCAAAATGTGGTATGTTGATGATATTAAAACCAATGTACCTAATGCCTATGCAAAAGTCAACATTTTTGTTGACCAATAAATGGAATAGTAACACTACAGCTTAAATTCCAAAAATTGTGAAACTTAAAAGTGTGAAATGCCCTAGTATACCTAACAAGATTGGTTTGGATAGCTTGGCATGCCAATAGGGTTCTGTTAGCAGTACTACATATGGCTTCATGCCATTCTGTGTTTCATGGCTTCCCATGCCATTCTGTGACATAATAGCCTTTGGCTATGTTGTTTGAATTATTACACTTGGGTTTTAACCCCGATAATAATTACAGCTTATTAGTTGTTCTATTGCACCTTTGGAGACACAATGTGACCGATGGTGTGATGGTCCGAGGTACTTAGTACCTAGTGCGATTTACCCGTTTATCCCGATCATTGATTATGAGTTACTTGGGCAATCAAAAATGAAAGTGGATAAATTTAATGAAATAATGAATATAACTTGAGTACAAAATAAATATGACTACAAATAATTATTGAAAAATTGTGCATAAGACATGAACATACCTCATATTTGCTTTACATTATTTTTTTTTATTTTATTGTTGGCACCACTAAGCATTATTGTAGCGTTGCTTTTGCCACGTGTAGGTTCTAGAGAGACCAAGAGAGCCCAGTAGCCATAGGCGGGTGAGGACACGAGATCTTAGAGTCAGTCACCTCTCTTCTGAGTGCATCGGTAGGACCTTTAGGTCCGTTTTGAAGTATATATATATATATATATATATATATATATATATATATATATATATATATATATATATTTTTTTTTTTTTTTTTTGCATTTTGTAAAAGGTAGTAGTTTGAGAATTGTGAACTATGAACTCCATATAAACTTATATAATGATGTATTTGGTGTACATATTTTGTAAAGATTTTGTTAATTAATATAATTTGAGAATAACTTCAAGAAATTTTAGTTGATTTTGAATGTAATTGAAATTGTGGATTAATGTTGAGAACTTGAGATGATTGCTATTGTTGAAAAATATTGAGATGTTGTTGATGAAATGGAGTTTGGGATTGATTGAAAATTTTGGAAGTGTTTTTCACAGGTTCCGAAGAATTGTTTTCTCCATTTTTAGCCGGCACTCTGTCAGATTTTTTATAAAATTTGCGAAACCTCAAATAAATTTATAATTTCAATAAATAACTTAAATGAATAATATTTCACAAATTGTGCCTCATAACAATGAAAAGAAAAATAAATTCAGGATGAATAAAAATGATTGGAATAAAATAGGGTGTTCCGGTGTACTGTGTGGCATATCTTGCTCGGCTACACTATTGTAGGGTAAGGGGTGTCACATTTAGTGGTATCAGAGCACGGTTTAGGCATTTCTGGGCCTAGATTGAGTCCATACCATGCGTTGCATTTGTAAAGTCGAGTGACACTAATGCGAATCTGTTTGTCTTTGTTATTTTGAATAGGATATGGACCTATATCACGGAGCGATTGAGGAGGAAGTGGAGAGTCATGCTCCACTTGCAGCAGCTGAGACTGGGGGTAGGGAAGAATCTGCTCCACCAGCTCAAATAGAGCCTGCTCAGCCTTCAAAGGCCATGTTCCAGCAAATGGCAGAATTCTTCAGACAAATGGCTGGGGTAATGCTACCACCACCACCACCTCCACAGCAGAAATCACACAGGAAAGGCGAGAAAATTTGGGCGTGGATTTCTTTGGAAAGAGAGAAGATGATTACATTGCAGCAAAAATTGGTTGAATAGAACGACGAGCTTTAAAACAACTCCACTTTGCACTCGAGCAAAATCTAGAAGCTGTTGTATCTCTATTGCAAAATGATGCATATGAATGGTAGGATACGGTGTCCAGTGAAGTACAACCAGAAGCAATAACTTGGGACTTCTTCCTCTCAGAATTTAAGAAAAAATATGTGGGTAGTGTATACCTGGAAGAGAGAAGAAGAGAGTTCATTAACTTTGAGCGAGACGGTGTGATGGCGAGTATGAAAAGAAATTTGTCGGACTAAGCGCTATGGAAGGAGATAGTCTCTAATGAAGCTGAAAGGTGTAAGAGATTTGAAGAGGATTAAATGCAACATAAAGATCATGATCACTTTGCCTTGAGAATTACAGACTTCACTAAGTTAGTGGAAGGCGATAAAAGTGGAAAAAGTGAGAATAAGTGAGCAAATCGAGAGAGAGACAACGAAGAGGGGCCTAGGTCGGTCTAGCTCATCTCTGCACCAAGAAAGAAGTTCAAGGTCCACACACACGAGTTTAGGTCAACCACAAGGTCGGAGTCGGTCCCGGGGCGAGGCCACGATTCACCCCTAGGAGAGGTCGGTCTACACCATCGGTGGGCGGCTCTCTAGGATGGGGTTGAGGACCCGACCCGGCATCTTACGCATGTTCACATTGCAGAAGTAGCATAAGAAGTGTTGGAGAGTGGCGGTGCTGCTTAAGGTGTGGAGTCGCGAGCATCGGTTGAGGCTGTCCACACAGAACTACTCTGTTGCTCCAACACAAGACAGACTGCTCCTGCACCACAAAGGGTAGGAAATCTGGAAAATCTAAGGCAGTGGGACCATCACGAGAGGCACCATCTAAGCCACGAGAGAGGCTTGAGGCGGACCACCGCGGAGCTTATGCCATGAGAGCTCAAGAGGAGCAAGATGCCGGGCGTCATCGCCGGTATGTTCTCCTCTACAATACATATGTGCATGCATTGGTGGATCCGGGATCCACCCATTCCTTATCTGTATCATCTTACTCGTAGATAGGTGGATACTATTAGTTGTGAGTGAGCAAGAAATTCTGGTAACTAATCCATTGGGCAACAGTGTAGTTGTGAACAAAGTGTATAAGGATTGCGCTTTAAGGATTCAGGGGTATGAATTCTTGGCAGAGCTGATTGAGTTGCCTTTTCATGATTTTGACGTGATTTTGGGAATGGGTGGTTGTAACATCATCAAGCAATGGTTGATTGTAAATGAAGAGGATTTCTTTGAAAACTCACGATTGTAATGATATTACGATTGTGGGAAATAGATTTCTTGTCCAATGTCATATCGACCACGATGGCAAGAAAACTTATGAGAAAAGGCTGTGAAGCCTACCTAGCACATGTGGTGGATACTAGGCAGGCTAAGCTAGATCTGTGTGACATAGCCACAGTAAGAGACTTCCCATATGTGTTCCCTGAAGAATTGCCTGGCTTGCCACAAGAAAGGGAAGTCAATTTGCTATTGAGATCTTTTAGTCTGACACCAATCTCTATTGCTCCTTATAGGATGGCACCCACATAATTAAAGGAACTGAAAACCCAGTTACGGGAGTTACTGGATAAGGGGTTCATACGGCCCAGTGTGTCACCATGGGGAGCTCCAGTGCTATTTGTAAAGAAGAAGGATGGGACTTTGAGGTTGTGCATTGATTACCGCTAGTTAAATAAAGTAGTATGAAGAACAAATATCCATTGCCTAGAATTGATGATCTGTTTGATCGGTTGAAGGAAGCGAGTATTTTCTAATATTGATCTTAGATCAGGGTATCATCGATTGAGGGTGAAGGATGCGGATGTGCCAAAGCGCATTCGGACCCGGTATGGGCATTATGAGTTTACAGTAATGCCATTGGCTAACAAATGCACGGTGGTATTCATGGACCTTATGAGCAGTATCTTCCATCCATACCTAGATCGGTTAGTAGTAGTCTTTATTGATGATATTTTGGTGTATTCCAAGACCGAGGAAGAACATGATGAGCATTTGAGGATTGTTACGCAAACCACGAGAGAAAGAAGTTGTATGCTAAGTTGTCCAAGTGTGATTTACGGTTGAATGAGATTGCATTCCTTGGACACATAGTGTCGGTGATAGGATTATAGTGGATCCCAAGAAGATAGAAGCGATGATGGAATGGAAGCCTCCCAAGAAAACAAATGGGGTCGAAGTTTCTTGGGAGCTATTGGATATTATAGAAGATTTGTAAAGGGATTTTCCTTAATAAATGCTCCAATAACCAGGTATTACACAAGAATGTCATATTTGTTGGAATGACAAGTGTCGGACCAGTTTGAGAAGTTGAAGGCTATGTTGTGAGAGGCACGGTGTTAACATGGCTTGTCGAGAAAGGACTTTGTAGTCTCTGATGATGCCTCTCATAATGGGTTAGAGTGTGTATTGATGCAAGAGGAAGGTGGTTGCTTATGCATCTAGGCGGCTAAGGCCACATGAGCAGAATTACCCTACCCATGATCTAGAACTTACGGCAATTATCTTTGCTTGAAGATATAGAGGCACTACTTGTATAGTGTGTCGCAATAGATTTTCTGATGCACAGACGATCACTCACGAAGTGGGAAAGAGTGAGAGTCGCCACCTTAGTTTTGAGAAACTAAAGAAAACCATTTGAGAAGTTAAATTAAAAATGAAACCACTTCAAAGCAGAGATTCTAAGTTAGGGTCCGTAAGCGGGTGGGGAAGGTGTTAGGCACCCCACCTTGTCCCTTAATAAGGGTAAGTAGATTTAATTCGTCCTTTATAAATTACTTAGGAGGGCTTAGGCGGCAATGTTAATCCTTTTGGTAAAAGGAATATTTGATTTTCACTAAATTTGGATCACGGATACATAAGTAAATGAGACAACCTTAGTGAGCGGGTGTGAGAATCGGATAAGAACTCTCCTCAGATCTCTTTTAAGTTGTTTATTAAAATTTTGAGGAGACCAGGATAAGAACCCTCCTCAGATCTCCTTTAGAGTTATTTATTAAAATTTTGAGGAGGCAGGATAAGAACCCTCCTCAGATCTCCTTTAGAGTTATTTATTAATGTTTTGAGGAGGCAGGATAAGAACCCTCCTCAGATCTCCTTTAGAGTTATTTATTAAAATTTTGAGGAGGCCGGATAAGAACCCTCCTCAGATCTCCTTTAGAGTTATTTATTAATGTTTTGAGTTGAGACAGGATAAGAACTCCTTAGATCTCTTTCAGTTAACGAGGAGCATGGAAGGGATTTCTCAGATCTCGGATTTTTAATTTCAACTACATGACATAAGAACCTAAAGCTAAGGATTACGGCGTTCTAAGATCTTTGGGGATAAGGTTTCTCGATACCTTTTGACTAGATAGGAAAACTAGACTTGATTTACCGACCTTCCATGCGTTCATTTTACCAATATCTATTAATGGCCGATCTATTTGTTTCCTTTACTTTGGTCTTATTCCACTTTATGACATCTTTGTCGAATTGCTGTTCACGTCGGCCTAATAGTTTGGCTATCTTCTGACGTGTTATTCATATTCTCTCTTTAAAAGAGACCCTAAGTTCTGATTACCTCGTTTACCCAAACACTTACACACTACTAGGAGTTAGAAAACTTGCTTTCAAAAAGATGAAGATTAACAAAAATGGGCGATCACTAAATAGATGATTTGGGAGTGTCATTCTTTGGGGATCGTTTGTGCAAAAATAGTCTTGAAGAAAGTTGCGGATGTAAGAAGAACACGGAAAATCACGGGAAGTAAATCACGGACACTCGATAAAGCGGTGATATGAGCTCTTACGGTAACATTCTTTGGGGATCGTTTGTGCAAAAGTAGAAAGTCACGGATGTGAGAAGAACAAAGAAAATGAGAAAGTAAATGTAAGCACTTAATAAAGCGATGGTATGAGCTCTTACAGCGAGGAGCCAAATCTACTAAAATAACTATGGGGTGTCAAATAGTGACAAGGCAGCGGGTGATTGGCACGAGGGTGGTGTTCCTCGTGAGCTGGAGGTGCTTAGCTAAAATGCGATCAGATCAAGATGAAAAGAACCGAGTGGAATGAAGTTGAGCTTGGACAATGAAAGCGAGAGATGATAAAAGCGAGAAAGTGAGAGTGTGACGGATAATGAACAAGCTGGAAATGTAGAGTTCCGATGTGAATCTTTTCAAGAAAAACACTTGGAAAACTAGTTTCAAAGTCTTTTGATTGACACTTCTAAGTAGCGAGTAGCAAACTAAATGAAATTTGAGTTCCTCTGCTATAATAATGACCTCTTGTCTATTTTTGCCCGTCCCTTGAGCAGTTTTTATGCGGTATTTATAGGAATCGGGTGCTCTTCGTGAAGGGTCGATTTATTTTGAGGAGATGGAGGTCAAGATTTGAAGGACATGATCGGAGGTTCAGGAATTAAAGAGAATCAAAATGAATGGTTGAGATCACTCTTCATAAAATTTGTCCTTTTCTTCTTTCCATCAGCGGTCCCAAATTTCCTTGTCAGAACGTCCAGGGTTAAGAGCGAAAGGCAGCTGGTATTGTCGTCTTCTCTCTTGATCTAAGGGTTCGGGTTTGTCCTTACAAGTGGGATCAACGGTGGAGATTGGGATGTCTGGACTGTCATGACATACCACAGCACTGTCGATTGCGGGCGATTCTTAGGCGTGCGGTGAGATCTCGCCTGCAGCGCCTTAACTACCTCGCTCTGATTACGGCGGTTGTGGAATTTGTCTTATTCTTTTTGCCTACCGATCCCTCCTCTTTACGATCTCTTTCACATGTTCTTTCCGGCCTTTCATGCTTTGGTCTCCCACCTTAGCTCTACTATTAGATCTTTTCCCCTCTTGAGTCGATGCAGTCAAAGTATTAATTGTCCCTCGATTCCCGGCGTTAAGCCGTTTCTACTCGACAATAAATGCTCATTTTCCCCTATATATACTCCTGTCGAGAGACATTTCTTTCATCTGATTTTCCTCTCTTCCTTTCTTACTTTCCTGTTCTATTTGCTCGGTGGAAGTTACGGCTATAAGCGTGGCTTTGATCTTTTCAGATGGACTTCTTTACTCACCGCTGAAAATTCTGATCCGGTGATCGAATGACCTTAGCGATGGTGAGAGGACGGATTTGACCGATCTGTGTGCGGACCTTGGTTGTACCGATCTCGAGTCGCTCAAGCGAGTTCATTCGGTTTCTCATCACATTGAGTGTTAAGCGGTTTTCCTCCACATTGGGTGTTAAGCCGGTAGTCGGTTTGGGTGGTAACATCGGTGGCGATGTCTCTCATCTTCATGGGAGTCATAGTCACCCCATCTGTGCACATCTATCCGATGTCAACAGTAGGTCTCTGGTCAAACCGTCTTTTGATTCGACCACGAGACTAGGCTTTGACATATGTCCTTTAGATAGGATGTTCCACTGGTCTCTAGAGATCGCCCAAATGATGTAATCCTAAAATGTAATCAGATCTCTAGAGATCGCCCAAATGATGTAGTTAGACCTTTATTGTAGTCCGATCCCTAGAGATCGCCCAAATGATGTATTTTATTTTCAAGGCAATCTGATCTCTAGAAATCACAGAAATGATGTGATTCAATTTTAGTGTAATCCGATCCCTAGAGATCGCCCAAATGATGTAATCCGATCTTTTGAAAATAAAGACTTTATTTTGTCGGTTATCATCTTATTATTTTTGCATTGATTATTTTCCGATCTCTAATGTGGTTATCCGATCTGGTTCTTTACACGAATGACATAAGCGATCCTTTATTCAAAATATTTAACTTATTATGCGATCTCCAATTAACGATCTACGAACATTCGGATATTTGAGAGAAGTGTTAAACAGTGTCGAGTCCCACCAATCGATGCGCCTAGAACCTCATGAGCATTAAATGCTCGGACTAGTATAAATAGGGGTGGGAGGGTTGCGGTTGTTCTCTCATTCCATTTTCAATCCCTGCTCACAACCAAGTTCTCTCGTTTTCTCAAGTTCTTAGGCCGATCGGACTCGGTAAGGGCTTTGATCCTCTTTTAGTTTAAATTCTTTGTTTCTTTTGAAAATGGCGGTGTTGAAGGTCGAGAGCGTGACCCTCCTTCCATTCGATTCTCGTGGTCATCGTCGATGAAGAAGAAGCGATCGGGCCAAGCGTTCAACAAGAACCTCCGGGCCTCCGCTCCAACTCGAGGCGGGTCATGCCATCAAGGCTCGCACCTTCTTGAGGAGAGAGACTCTCCTATGAGCGAACTACCGTCGGTTCTTGAGAATCCGATGCGCAATCGTTTAGCCAAGAATATAACATTCGGCCTGATTAAATGCGAGCTAATCAAGTGCCACGGCGATCTTCGTGTCGATCACTCCTTTGAAGAGAATGACATGGTTATGGTGTCACGAGGAGCGATTAAAGGCGATGCGAGGTTCCTCTAGGCGATTTCTATAAGGAGGTCCTAAAACTTCACCGAGCATGCATTGTTCAAATTCACCCCAACTCGTGGCGGATCTTGGTAGCCTTAGAGTCTATGCCGATCTAAGGGAATCGGACCTACGGCTAAAGTGTTCGCCAGACTGCCTGAACTAACTTCGCGAAAGGATGGCGAACTTTGGTTCTTTCGGTGAAGCCTCATTGCGGGCTCTTTTCGATCTGCCCTCATCCCTTAAGAATTGGAAGAACCGTTTCTTCATTACGAGGAGCAAAGATCAGGCTGCTTTGAGGACTTCCCCGTAGCTGGTGGTACCAGGGGCCCTTGCTTCCGAAGCACATTACCCTGAGTCAGGAGGAAAGTTTAATAGTGATGGATCTGAAGAGTCAGGCCGCCACTCAAAAGTATTCTTGTTTGGATGCGGTGGTAGCCAGTGCACCATTGGACTATTCAATTGCTCACCGCCAAGACCGCGAACTTCGCTCTCGACCTCGGCATTGGTATTTTCTATATCTCGGATCTCGGGACCTTAGCGGTCTCACGGACCTTTTCTTTGTGCGGTATGGCGGGTGGTGAGGTTTTAGGAAGCGGAAGAAGGAAAGAGATCTCGGAAGATAAAGGAGATGGCGTTGGAGCGACTTCAAACACACAGTCATGAGCACAGGGAGACACAAAGAGACCCGCCTCAACCTTGGTCCGCCCGACCTCGAGAAGGCATCCGATCTCCTCCTAGAGCGGAAGAAGCGGCCTCCACCTCTCCCAATTGTTCCAAGCACGAAAGGGGGCCTACTCAAGCAGGAGGACCTCTTCTCGTGCCGCTCAAATCTTGATCGACTCCTTGAAGAATAGCGGGTGTTAGAGAGAACCCGATTTTGCCAAAGTCACGGGGTCTACCATCTTCTTTCGGGAGGATCGGGACGGGCTATCCGGAATGGTCTCGATGATATCTTGACTCGATCCATGAGCACGAGCGTGGAGTGTCAGTGAACCGGACCATGGTTGAGGAAAAGATTCGGCGTGCAGGTAAGGAGATCGGGAAGAAGAATGAGGAAGTGGCTTCCCTCAGATCCCAACTCTCATCAGCTCGGGATTATATATCTCAAGTCGAGGGCGGGCAAAGTTCCATGAAGGCAGTGGCGAGCAGAATCATATTTTGGTGAGAGGAGCGTGCTCTTGGGAAGTCCGGGCACTTCACGCCATGAAGCCGCTCGGTCGCTCAACATAGAGGAACTCAAGGAGAAAGGCGAGGAGCTTAAGGCGAAGGATGAGGAGCTTAAGGAGAAAGGCGAAGAGATGGTGGCGGGGATGGCCGGAGCCTATGTGAATGCTCACAAGGACCTCTTGGCGAACTCGAGCGCTACCACGAAGAGGACTTCTCTGGATGGCCGACAGCTCTGAGGCGATGATGAGGGCGGTGAGGAGGAAGCCGAGGTGAGAGAGAGAGTGAGCGAGAATGTAAATCGGGGACTTGTACAAATTATGAAATGAAATGGAATGCCTCTTTGTTCAATGAAGGGTTGTGATCGGAAAATTTTAAACCATTGTTTATGAGTATTTGATTGTATGAGCACAAGACAAAAATGCAATTATTAATCTAAGTATAAGAGATCGGAAAGCACAATAAGCATGAGATCGGTGGGAAGAAATCTTTGAGCAGGACTTGATTAAAATTGAAAATTTAACTTGAAAACTTAAGATCGGAACCCTCGTTAAACAGAACCAAAACCTTAGCTCTTGATCTTAGAAAGGAGATCGGCAATAAAGCAGTAAGAAAAGATCTAATGCTAGTTCACTTCATTTATCAACGAGATCGGGGATATACTCGATGGGTCGGAAACTCGGCAGTGAGTTTGAGAGATCGGTAAATGATTTGAGAGATCGGCGGGCTTTAGCGAATGTTAGGACTTAGCATTGATTCAATTCCTTTTAAGGAGAGTTCGGAAATATGGTCATCAGTAAAGAAAAATGAAGAGAAGTCGGAAATGTCATTGGTGGCCGGGAGACCTAGTCTTTGAGGATCGGTTTCAAAGTCTTGTTGATTTTGGGGATCGGCCAAAATATGGTGTCGACAGCTGCCCCTCTTTACATAATTTCTATTAAAGGAAAGAAATTTCCGTGAAGTAATTATGTAAAGATTCAGACTCATATTTTGGACGATTAAGCGTTTGAAATTAGGAACTAATGACCTAGAAATTGTTATGAAGTTGGCGTGCGGAAAATTAAAATCAACTTAGATCAAGGAACCGGAGGTTGATAACGAGAAATTTAAATTACCGGATATTAAAATCAACTTAGTTCAAGGAACCAGAGGTTGATAACAAGAAATTTAAATTTAATGAAATTAAACTCAACTTAGATCAAGGAACCAGAGGTTGATGACAGGAAATGTAAATTGCATGAAATTAAAATCAACTTAGATCAAGGAACGAGAGGTTGATAACGAGAAAAATTAAATTGCGGAAATTAAAATCAACTTAGATCAAGGAACCGGAGGTTGATAGCGGGAAATTTAAATTGCATGAAATTAAAATCAACTTAGATCAAGGAACGAGAGGTTGATAACGGAAAAATTAAATTGCGGAAATTAAAATCAACTTAGATCAAGGAACGGAGGTTGATATGAAATTTAAATTGCATGAAATTAAAATCAACTTAGATCAAGGAACCGGAGGTTGATAACAAGAAATTTAAATTGCATGAAATTAAAATCAACTTAGATCAAGGAACGAGAGGTTGATAACAAGAAATTTAAATTGCATGAAATTAAAATCAACTTAGATCAAGGAACGAGAGGTTGATGAGAAATTTAAATTGCATGAAATTAAAATCAACTTAGATCAAGGAACGAGAGGTTGATAGCGAGAAATTTAAATTGCATGAAATTAAAATCAACTTAGATCAAGGAACGAGAGGTTGATGAGAAACTTAAATTGCATGAAATTAAAATCAACTTAGATCAAGGAACGAGAGGTTGATAATGAAATTTAAATTGCATGAAATTAAAATCAACTTAGATCAAGGAACGAGAGGTTGATGAGAAATTTAAATTGCATGAAATTAAAATCAACTTAGATCAAGGAACGAGAGGTTGATGACGAAACTTAAATTGCATGAAATTAAAATCAACTTAGATCAAGGAACGAGAGGTTGATAACGAAATTTAAATTGCATGAAATTAAAATCAACTTACAAAGCAAGTCTAACACGACACATGAAGTTCTTCCACGATGAAGTGTACTTAACAAGATCCAGAAGGCGATGATTAATGGAAAAGGAGTTGCAAGACTTGGCCCATGACCATCAAGGCTTCAAATGCCCCTCTTACATTCCCGATTTTCTTCTTATTTTATGGAAAGCGCCCTTGCGGTTTTCACTTTCTTTCAGTCCATTTAACGAGCGCCCTTTAGGGTTTTCACCTCTAGTTTTTTTTTTTTTTTTTTTTTGTGTGAAGGCCACTTCACGCAAATCTCATAATAAATGCGTGAGGTTATCAATTTTCGAATTCAAATCTTATGGCAAAATTTTAACTAATCAATAGCGCGTTAAACAAAGAGGAAGGATAGCATTAAAAAGTGGGTAAACGGGAAAACACAAACAGAAGGAATGAAGTATAACTTTATTAGGAAAAATAGACTTTCAAAGGAGAAGAAAAAGGTACAAAGATAGATCTCACATATTCCTTTTAGTTGGTTTTGAAGTCTTTTAACTGCCATTATTTCAAGTTCTCTGCAGCCTCATGCCATAATGGTCTCTTCTCCATCCTTGGTCTCATACCCTCTTCCTTATTTCTCCACTTTGGTTCTTGGGGCGCCCCTTCGGGTTTTCACTCCAAGTTTTTTTGCGGGGCCCTTTGGGTTTCGTCCTTTACTCATTTATGCATAGTACCTCTTGTGATGTCGGCATTCACGGGTCTCGGGAATTCTTCACCGTCCATATGGGTCAAGATTAAGGCTCCTACGGAAAATGCCTTTTTAACCACATAGGGTCCCTCATAAGTTTGTGACCATTTGCCCCATGGATCGTTTTGGTTCGAAAGCACTTTCTTCAACACTAGGTCCCGGGTTGGAATTCACGTGGCGAACACCTTTATCAAATGCCTAGCCATTCTCCTGGTATAATTGCCCATGACATCTGCTTTGTTAACCTTTTTCGTCCGACAAATTTAAGCGATCCAACCTTGGTGGATCCATTACGATTCATCAATCACGATTCCTTGAGATTCTTAGGAAGGATTTCAACTTCAATGGGCATCTGCCTCCATGCCGTAGACGGTAGTATGGAGTTGCCCCGGTTGAGGTTCTCACGGAAGTTTGGTATGCGTGAAGAGCGTAGGGAAGCATATCATGCCAATCCTTATAGGTGGCCGTCATTTTCCGGATTATCCTCTTGAGGTTCTTGTTTGTGGCTTCTACCGCTACATTCATGCAGGGGCGATGCGGGGAGGAATTGAGATCTGCGGATTTTGTATTGATCACATAATTCCTGAATCTTGGACCATTCAAGTTCTTGGCATTATCGGTGACAATTTCATTCGGAGACCATGCGGCGGATGATGTTGCTTTTGAAGAATTTAAGGAGCGTGTTACTGCGCGATGTGAGCATCTGCGTTGCTTCGACCCATTTGGAGAAATAGTCGATGGCCACTAAGATGAATCTGTGCCCATTGGATGCCTTAGGATTGATAGGACCAATCACATCGATGCCCCACATTGCGAAAGGCCATGGTGAGACGAGGTTGAACAGTTTATGAGGTGGGACGTTTATCGGATCGGCATAGATCTGACACTTATGGCACTTTCGGAAATACTCGATGCTATCCTTCTCCATTGTGGTCCAAAAATACCCACGTCGCATGATTTGCTTAGCCATCATGTGTCCATTGGCATGGGTCGCACAATTTCCCTCATGTGTCTCAAGAGGATTCTCTTTGCTTCTTTTGCATCTCGCATCTCGATGGTCGCCGTTGGAGCTCCTCTTGTATAGGGTTTCTCCTTTGAGGAAGTATCCCAATGCTAATCTCGAATCATCTTCTTTTCATTTTGGTTGCCCACAGAGAATTCTGCAGTTCTCTGATGGCGAGGATGTCATGATACCAAGGCTTTCCATTGGGTTCTTCTTCAATCGTGAAGCGGTGGTGGTTCATCCCTCTTTAACCCTCAATGCTTGAGTTATGCGCCCTTCTTCCATTTGAGCCATAACGGCTAGAGTAGCTAAAGCATAAGCAAATTGATTCTTGTCCCTGCTAAGATGAGTGAAAGAGATTTCTTCGAATTCCTTGATCAGCTCCAGTAAGTACTTCTGATATGGGATCAACTTGGGATCCTTAGTTTGCCATTCTCCCTTGACTTGATAGATTATCAGAGCCGAGTCTCCGTACACCTCCAACTTTCTGATTTTCATTTCGATAGCAGCTTGTAGACCCATGACACAAGCTTCATACTCTGCGACATTGTTGGTATAGTCAAACCTCAACTTGACAGCTATCGGGAAGTGTTTCCCATCAGGGGATATCAATACTGCTCCAATTCCATTACCTGACAAATTGACAGCTCCGTCGAAATACATTTCCCATACATGGTGGCCCCCTTCTTTGCGATCTACTTTATTAATGTGCTCATCGGGAACTCAAAATCGAGCTTCATAATCACGGATAGGATTTTTACGCTAGGAGAGTCGACAATCACGCTACATTTCACCGCTTTCCGGGTCATATAGACTATGTCATAGTGGAAGAGTATAACCTACCACTTGGCTATCCTACCTGGCACGAATGGGCTTTCAAATACATACTTGATAGGATCCATCCTGGAGATAAGCCATGTCTTGTGATTCAACATGTAGTGTTTGAGGCGATTTCTTTGTCGAGGCTAACTTGTGACAAGTCTTTTCTAAGAAAAGTACCTTGACTCACAATCATTGAACTTCTTGCTCGGGTAATAAATGGCCCTCTCTTTTAGGCGGTATCATCATCTTTGTCCCAAAACACATCCCATAGAATTACATTTGGGTGCCATGTGCAGGATCGAGGCACACTGCCCTGAGGCGGGACCAATACTGGTGGGTTTGACAAATACTGCTTGATTGTCTCGAAAGCCTCTTGACAAACTGAATCCCATTGAGTAGAGTTGTTTTTAGAATGTCTGAAAATAGGCTCGGCTTTGGCGATGAGATTAGAAATAAATCTTGAAATGTAGTTCAACTTTCCTAGAAAGCTGCACCTCCTTTACATTTTTGGGGATGGCATTTCTTGAATAGCTCGAACCTTATGCGGATCTACTTCTATCCCTTTCTAAACACTATGAATCCCAACAACTTTCCCGATTTAGCTCTGAATATGCATTTAGCAGGGTTTAGCTTCAAGTGGTATTTCTTGAGCCTTTTGAATACCCTCCTCATCACCTGAACGTGGCTCTCTTCTCCCCTGGATTTGATGATCATATCATCCACATATATCTCCACTTCTTTATGCATCATGTCATGGAATAATGTGACCATTGCGCGTTGGTAAGTAGCCCCGGCATTCTTCAACCCAAAAGGCATGACCCGATAGCAAAATACCCCCCATTGGGTGATGAAAGCAGTTTTATCCTTGTCTTCCTCGTCCATTGGGATCTGATTGTACCCTGAAGCCCCATCAATGCACGAACACCTACCCAATCCCGCAGCATTGTCAACTAGCACATCAATGTGGGGGAGAGGGAAATCGTCTTTCAAGCTAGCTTTATTAAGATCCCGGTAGTCAACGCACACCCTGACTCTTCCGTCCTTCTTCATTACCGGGACGACGTTAGCCACCCATTGGGGATATTTAACCACTTCCAAGAATCCGGCGTCATACTGTTTCTTGACTTCATCCCGAACCTTGAGCAGTGTGTCGGGATTCATTCTCCTTAGTTTCTGCTTCACCGGAATTGTTCCTGGGATTAAGGGAATTTTGTGCGTTACTATCTGAGGGTCCAAACCCACCATATCATCATAGCTCCAGGAAAACACGTCGAGGAATTCTTTAAGCAGACCGATCATATCTCCCAATTCCTCACTCTCCACTACCTTAAGTTCCCTTTTTACTTCCTCCGTGCCTAAGTTTATTGTGCGCGTTCCATTTTCACAAGGCACGAGGGAGGGTTCATCTTTTTCATCGTCTTCTTGTGTAAGTTCTTCCTCAGAATCACTTGAAGTAATAGCAGTTATAGGGATTTCAAAATTAACCAGAGGAATTTCTGAGTCTATTGGATTATTAGGTGTTAATTGATGAATGGTCCTGAATGAATAAAGAATAGAACATGTTATAAGGATGGAATTAAAAAGGAAAGAAAGAGAGTATTGGATTTAAAATGCGCTATCAACTCATTAATATTAATGCCATAAGAAAAGGTCCATTTCTGATTATTACACTTGTCATCATGGACAAAATGATCAAGTGTAGATAACGGAGGTACTTTACTCGAAATTGAGTGCAGGATATCCTCCGTTGTCGATTGTTCGATTCTTGCCCCTCGGTCATTGGCGAGACTAGGGCCTCATACAAGGAGTCTAGTTGGATGACATCGATGGATGGATCATCGGGTGATTCTTACGTATTTGCGGATGTTGAATGGCCAGGTTTGGTGAAGATCTCAGTGATTCTGGGACTACTTTCATCTTTCCCATCTTACGGTCAAACCTCACGATCCGAAGTATTTTCCTCATCGAATCGCCCATCCACGAGGCATCCTCCTCATATCCCAAACCACTCGGCCCACCTTACGAATAGCGGTATGGGTTCCACGATCCCTTGCAAGGCGGTGCCCAAGCCTTTCCCCTCTTGATACCCATTCCTCGACATCACTTTGGCCACCATAGCCATAGCCCCCTCCTTCCCGGTATCTTGCAGTTCAAGGGCACGGAAAGAACTCTCAATGATTCTTGGCGCTTCCACATAAGGAAGTGATTGCGGCTTGGTGACGATATGGCTTCTTCGCCCCTTACGGTGATGATTTTCTTTGTCCTTAATGTATTTGATTTTACGGTGCAAAGTCGAAGGAGCGACGTGTGCGGAATGGATCCATGGCCTCCCCAACGACATAGTGTAAGCGGCTCAATGTTCATCACAGGCGTGACATTGAAAGTACATGCACCGACTTGGATTGGCAAGTCAATGTCTCCCAGCACCTCTCTCTGAGTACCGTCAAAGGCTCTTACCACCATAGCACTCGGCGTATATATGATTGGTCGGCCGCGGCTGGCTAAGGTTGCGCTAAGCGATACATTAAGGGCGATCCGTTATCGAATAGAACTTTGGCCACTATACAACCCTTGCACTTCACGATTACATGTAGAGCTTTATTGTGCCCTAAGCTGCGGGATCTACCTCCTCTTGAGAAAAGGCTACAAAGTTGGAAGCACAGATTTGTTCTACTATCTTCTCAAAGCGTCGGTGTGATGTCGGGGTTCACAAAGGCTTGATCCGATTCTCTGCAAGGCTTGTCGTTGGACTTGAGCTCGGGATCGGTGATACTTGATGAAATTGGGCAGTGTCTTCCTTAATTGCTCCACTACATCATACTCACTCTGTTTCATTATTTGGAGCGATGGTTCTTCTTCTTCTTTATGTTCGATAGGTTCTACTTCCCCTTTCTCAACCTCCTCTTACGTATTTTTGATGACTCTCCCATTTTTAATTTCCCTTTCTTCTTCTCTCTTTCTTCGTTCATAACACCTCCCACTTGAGTTATAAACTCGACTTCTTGCTCAGTGGAGAGGGCTTTGTTCTGCGATAACGGGCCGAGAAGCTGGTTTGGGGAGTAAGGTTCTTTGGTAGGTCCGGCATAAGTCATTCTGAAATGCTCGTGAGGAAGCGAAACATGGTTTTGGTGGTGCGGTGAGGCGAGACTGGGAGTGGATGTACTGCTTGACGCATCTTGAGTGAAAACTTGGAAGTTATAGTTCCAAGGGACAGCGTGAGTATTGGTGATGGGGAGCTGGGGTGGAGTTTGGATAACCGTTACTGGCGGTGAGGCTACCGGGGGTGAGAAGGTGATTCTGGGCTTGGAGGTAGAAGCAGTTTGGCTGAACCTAGTGGTGTTCACTCCCTCTTCTGTCTTTGACCTCTTCTGATATCTCAGAACCTTGAGAGATAATAAGTTCCGGACCTCTTGCCTGAACCCCTTGCAATCTCGCAACTCATAGTCAGCTGCCCCTCCATGGTAAGGACACCCCGTACTTTCTTCGAATCCCGCTACCTGAGGGCAAAGGTAGCCTTCCCTCATTGCTACAGCAAAAATCTCCTCAAAGTATGGAACCAGCTTATCCATTTCTGGTGTTGATCCCTCTCCCTTAGACTCTATCATATTTACACCACTGCCCGCATTATGGTTAGGTAGTGGGTTTGAGGTGACATTGGGGAGGGAACCATTTCCCTCGATCTTCAACCACCCGTTTCGGATTAAAGCGTGCACTCTCCCTCTGAGTGCCCCGCAGTTATCAGTTGAATGCCCTTGTGCCCCTCCGTGATACTCACACCGGGCAGTGGCATCATACCACCTGGGATATGGCGGCTGGATCGGGTCTAAGGGGACTGGTACGATTTGGTTTATACCGACAAGGTATCGGTATATTTTACTGAGAGGAAGGGGAAGAGGTGGATCAGGGTTCCTTGGAGGTCTCGGGTTGTTTTGTGGTGGTCTTGGTTGAGCTGGAGGAGGAGGTGGTCTTGGTTGGAAATTTATAGGTGAGGCGTTTTGTGGGCGTGGTTGTGGATAATTAGGGAAAGAAGGTGGAATGTTTGCGATGGTTTGGCCATGAGAGGGAGGATATGGCCGGTAGTTATTTTGGGGAAATTGGGGTAAATTATTCTGACGGGTGATAGAGTGTACATCACCCTCCTTCTTCTTGCCAAAGTGCGATCTTCTTTCTGAGGTTCTCGGCCAACTCCTGTAGTCTTCCTATTCTCAGTTAGCTTCAATTCTCTCACGGCTTGGATGATATCGAGAAGCTGTTGGAGGTATTGCCAATCATCGAGTTGAAGTAGGAGCCTTCAATGTTTGATGAATAGGGAGCGAGTTCATTGTCGGTCATCGGAGGATATACTGCGACCTTCTCCCTCCATCGTTGGGCATCTTGCTTGAAACCTTCCGGTCTTTCTGTACCAGGTTACGGAGGTCCCTCCTTATGGGTGCCGCATCACAATTGAATTTGTCTTGCTTTAGAAAGGTATCGGCTAAATCCTTCCGAGTGCGACTTGCTCTGTCAATTGTATGCACCATCTCGAGTGCTCTGGAGGCTCTAGTGAAAGAAGTGAATGAGAAGTCTATCGTCTTCTGTTAAAGCGGACATTTTGGCAATGTAGGTTGCAGTGGATCTGAGGATCTGAGTTTCGGTGTACTTGTGAAATTCGGAACCTTGAATTTGGGTGGTACCACCACATCGGCACCAATCTCGGTGTGACACATCATTGAACCATACATGTTCAGCCTCTATTGCCCTCAGTCTTTCTTCTAGGCCGATAGTTTCTCGTTTTCTCTCGCCCTATGTTCTCCTTCCACCATATGATGCGCTCCTCCAGCGGGAGGAGGGTGGAGTAAATTGGAGGATCGGGATTGAAGGGTGTGGCTCGGCATTTGAGATAGCCGGGTAATAGGAAAAAGGTAGGTCATTATTTATGGTCACCGGATTGACAGTGGTATTTGTCGGTCGGGATTGATGGTGGAAAGTGAAGGAGGTTGAGCGTAGTGAGAATCAGCCGTTGTAGGAGGTGGGGAGGTAATGGTAGGTTAGGGGTGCAGTGGGCCTATTTTGGGACATCTCCTCATCATCTTCATAAGTTACGAAACACAGTCTTTTAGTTCGGACACTTGCCCTGTAGGTTACATGTACTTGTTCCTGGTCTTCCATTAGTTTTCTTGTTCGAGATCTTGTTAAGTACACTCGCTGGGGTTGAACAGTGTGCTTGGTCAGACTTGCGTTGTTAGAAGCAATATTGATTTCCTGTGAGGAGTAAAAAAAAGAAAATTTTAAATAAACTTCGAATTTTGCAAAGAAACTAAAAGTCCTGGTCTGGACGAAGGATACAGTGGCATTTGAGAGCCAGGTTGAAATCTGTAAAAAGGATAATCGCCTCAGCTTTATCATGGCATCGTTCGATAGTCTGACCGTGAATGACGAGATTGAATGCGCATTTATGATACCTGTTCATATGGCGCATTTCAATTTTTCACATAACCCTAGCGAGGAAGTTCCTACGGGAGTCATACTATTCATTCACAAATTTTGCTAAACAATGGTCCAAAAATCACTTCATTAACTGAGTAATTTGTACATCGTATCTTTTACATTGGCCTAAGCTCTGGAAGGTTCTTTATAATAAGATGACATTTTCTGAGATACTCATATAACCTTTCTTCTTGCTTGGCGGGGTCAAATGCTTTCAGGGCATACTCGGATTCAGGTAATAGTTCTCGTTTTCCCTGTGCTATTGTTCTCTCCAGCTGGTCAACATTCTCTTTCAGCCCTTGATAGAGAAACGACATTTTCTTTCTCTTTCCTTTCTTTAGCACACTCTTTCAAGATATCGTTGATGAGTAGTGCTTGTTCTTTCAATTGAGCTTCTTCTTCTTACTTTCTTGCTTATATTCTTGACGAGTACCTCTTGGTATTTCATCTTTTCTGAAACTTGCTGTACTTTCGCTTCTTTTACCTCAGCTTGGAGAGAGTCTCTTTCCCTTTCCCACTGTACCTCTTGCTCCTCGAACCCCATCCTTTCGGCCCTTACCTCTTCTTTAAGTCTTCTTACTCTCCTTTTAAGTTTCTGTTGTTGGTCCTTGGTGTTTTATTTGTTCTGCGATTGTGAGTTCTTAGTATTAGCCTCTCGTAGTGAGTCATCCAGATGGCCATTTGTTTCTTCTAATAGGACATCTCGGAGCGGGTTACTGTCTTCGAATTTCACAGTTGAATGTTCTCGGTCCCTGTCAGCTCTCCATTTAAGATAATCGCCCTAGGTGCTTGGGCCCTTAGGCGATCTCTCCATCAGAGTGACGTTTTCCCACGATTTGCGAGCCTTTTTCAACCCTTCTTCTCCTTTGAGCTCGTGGTAGAAGCGACCTTGGTGGTATTCTTCAATGTTAATCACGCATGTGTTGAGCCGAACTGCCTCATTACCAATGCCGGAGTGTAACTTGTGTATCCGGTTACTCCGATCAGGGACACCGACTGAATACCCCCTGTACCGATCAAAACAGGTTGGCTTGACGTCCACAGCTTCCTCCAACAGTAATCATGGCTATTGAAACTCAAAATCCGTTCCCACCACTGTTTTTCATTCTTCGGGCTGATCACTAATCGGATCATCTTCTCAATGGGAGGCTGGTCAAGGTACCAAGTCAATCCTTTTGTCTCCATAGGACACATGTGACTGATAATCCAGAGGTATAACAGCTGAGAGCAACACTTAATGGACCCTTTCCCCTGTTGTCTGCAGTAAGTTAGGGTTAACAAGGTTTCTGCAAGAATTGCAGGTATTGGATTAATCTGCTGCCTTTCCACCGTCCAGAACACTTCCACTGCGTTGCAAGTTATGATTCCCAATGGTCCCGGGAATAGAATCTGACCGTAGATTCCCAAAGCGAGAGCTACTGAAACCCGGTCCCACTGTTTCTCATGGAGGCATTGATCTAAACATTTCTGGAGATATGTCCAATACCAACCATGTGTTTTTCCTTTGGCAGTTTCTTTGGACTTTACTTCTTCTGGGGGAGAACCCAACATATGTGCCAACCGTTTCCAGGTTTGCCTATGCTCGAGGTGTAAGTAGATCCGGCTCTGCAATGAGTATGGGATCCCGGCAATGCACGATATTCTTCCATAGTGGGGACCGTATCAATGTCATTGAAAGAGAATACCCGTGCTTAGGATTCAAGCGACAACATGGCTTTTAATGCGGGATTTGGACCTTGACTTGCATTAAGGTTGCAATCCTCCGTACTTCTCTTCAAAAGCGTACCTTGGCACGATCGGAAGCGACCTCCATCCGTTAGGCGGACCCTCTAGGCATTCATTCGACCTCTATTTTATTCGGATCTAGCGAAGGTAGCGAGCTAGCAGTGCCTCGGAAGCATCATTTTGCGAGTGCGGACTATGAGCTGATTTGGACCAAAGTTTAACATTTTGAACCTTTTACGATCGACTCGAGGATCCCATGATAAAAATGATGCCTATCCTTTTACTGGACTCTTGGTTTGGTAATGCTGTGAGAAAATTCGTTAGTAAGACAAATTAGGGTAATTTTGAATCATACTATTGTGAGTGACACGTACACATTTATCAAAGTAGGAAAATGTGTAGGTGTTCTAGTAAATTCAAGATTACCCTCAAAAAATGAACAAAGGAAATTAAAGCGAGAATAGGGTAAGAGAAAGTATGCCCCTTTTGTCCTATAGTAGGAGACTCCTAACAGGGTGGCGCTACCTACACGGATAGTTCTATCTTATGAGGTAGTTTACTACGGCCTTCAAGTATTGTGATAGTTTAGCTCGGGAGC
Source organism: Hevea brasiliensis (assembly GCF_030052815.1). Classification (NCBI taxonomy): domain Eukaryota; kingdom Viridiplantae; phylum Streptophyta; class Magnoliopsida; order Malpighiales; family Euphorbiaceae; genus Hevea; species Hevea brasiliensis. Next base: position 24,735 of record NW_026615058.1, read on the forward strand.
TAATTTTCTAAAAGCCACGGGTTCCCAAATTGCCCCTCATGTAGGTGAGGCCCCATTCTACCCCATGATGTTATCGGGAAAATTCCACGAGTATCACGGTGGATAGGCGAGTTTCAATTTGGCGAAGCCTTCACGGATACTAACGGGGTAAAACCCACAGTGCAGCTACATGACTCCCTCCTACTTTCCTAAAAGGGTAAGAAAGCCGGGTTAGGACCATAGTGTGTGAGGACATTGTGTGAGTGTTCGTGTGTGAAGGGACACCTTTACCTCTTCCCAATTTAGGGGATTTTGTTTTCCATTTTCCCTTTTTTCCCCTTTTTGAAAGGAAGAGCCTTTGTAAGGAATAGGACAGGCAAAACAAAATAGTTAGCAGTAATAATAATTAACATATAAGACATCGCCGAGTGAGCCCATCTAACTATAATTTGATCGGGCAAAATTTGATCGGACAAAATTAAATCTACTTTTGGACCACTAGACCGGGATACGATCCCGGTAGTCGCCAAGGTATCATGATAGATTTTGCGATCGCTGGACGATCACTCACGAAGTGGGAAAGAGTGAGAGTCGCCACCTTAGTTTTGAGGAAACTAAAAACCATTTGAGAAGTTAAATTAAAAATGAAACCACTTCAAAGCAGAGATTCTAAGTTCGAGTAAAGTAGCGGGTGGGGAATGTGTTAGGCACCCCACCTCGTCCCTTAATAAGGGTAAGTAGATTTAATTCTGCGTCCTTTATAAATTAGTTAAGAGGGCTTAGACGGCAATGTTAATCCTTTTGGTAAAAGGAATATTTGATTTTTCACTAAATTTGGATCACCCAGATACATAAGTAAATGAGACAACCTTAGTGAACGGGTGTGAGAATCGGATAAGAACTCTCCTCCGATCTCTTTTAAGTTATTTATTAAAATTTTGAGGGGAGACCGGATAAGAACCCTCCTCCGATCTCCTTTAGAGTTATTTATTAAAATTTTGAGGGGAGATCGGATAAGAACCCTCCTCCGATCTCCTTTAGAGTTATTTATTAATGTTTTGAGGGGAGACCGGATAAGAACCCTCCTCCGATCTCCTTTAGAGTTATTTATTAAAATTTTGAGGGGAGACCGGATAAGAACCCTCCTCCGATCTCTTTTAGAGTTATTTACTAATGTTTTGAGTTGAGACCGGATAAGAACTCCCTTCCGATCTCTTTCAGATTAACAGGAGCATGGAAGGGATTTCTCCGATCTCCCGGATTTTTAATTTCAACTACATGACATAAGAACCTAAAGCTAAGGATTCTGGCGTTCTAAGATCTTTGGGGATAAGGTTTCTCGATACCTTTTGACTAGATAGGAAAACTAGACTTGATTTACCGACCTTCCATGCGTTCATTTTACCAATATCTATTAATGACCGATCTCTGCTGTTTCGTTTACTTTGGTCTTATTCCACTTTATGACATCTTTGTCGAATTGCTTTGTTCACGTCGGCCTAATAGTTTGGCTATCTTCTGACGTGTTATTCATGTTCTCTCTTTTAAAGAGACCCTAAGTTGCGATTACCTCGTTTACCCAAACACTTACACACTACTAGGAGTTAGAAAACTTGCTTTCAAAAAAGATGAAGATTAACAAAAATGAACTGATCACTAAATAGATGATTTGGGAGTGTCATTCTTTGGGGATCGTTTGTGCAAAAATAGTCTTGAAGAAAGTTGCAGATGTAAGAAGAACACAGGAAAATGCGGGAAGTAAATGTAGACACTCGATAAAACAGTGATATGAGCTCTTACAGTAACATTCTTTGGGGATCGTTTGTGCAAAAGTAGAAAGTCACAGATGTGAGAAGAACAAAGAAAATGCATAAAGTAAATGTAAGCACTTAATAAAACAGTAGTATGAGCTCTTACCTGTGAGGAGCCAAATCTACTAAAATAACTATGGGGTGTCAAATAGTGACAAGGAAACGGAGTGATTGGCCTGAGGGGTGGTGTTCCTCGTGAACTGGAGGGTGCTTAGCTAAAATGCGATCAGATCAAGATGAAAAGAACCGAGTGGAATGAAGTTGAGCTTGGACAATGAAAACAGAGATTATAAAAGCGAGAAAGTGAGAGTGTGACGGATAATGAACAAGCGGAAATGTAGAGTTCCAGTATTCAGAATCTTTTCAAGAAAAACACTTCGGAAAACTAGTTTCAAAAGTCTTTTGATTGACACTTCTAAGTAGCAGAGTAGCAAACTAAATGAAATTTCAGAGTTCCTCTGCTATAATAACAGCCTCTTGTCTATTTTTTGCCCGTCCCTTGAACAGTTTTTATGCAGTATTTATAGGAATCGGGTGCTCTTCGTGAAGGGTCGATTTATTTTGAGGGAGATGGAGGGTCAAGATTTCGAAGGACATGATCGGAGGTTCAGGAATTAAAGAGAATCAAAATGAATGGTTGAGATCACTCTTTATAAAATTTGTCATTTTCTTCTTTCCATCTGACGGTCCCAAATTTCCTTGTCCGGAACGATCCGAGGGTTAAGAGCGAAAGACGCTGGTATTGTCGTCTTCTCTCTTGATCTAAGGGTTCCGGGTTTGTCCTTACAAGTGGGATCAACGGTGGAGATTGGGATGTACAGGACTGTTATGACATACCACGCACTGTCAAGATTGCGGGCGATTCTTAGGCGTGCGGTGAGATCTCGCTGCAATGCCTTAACTACCTCGGCTCGATTACGCGGCGGTTATTGGAATTTGTCTTATTCTTTTTGCCTACCGATCCCTCCTCTTTCTGATCTCTTTCACATGTTCTTTCCGACCTTACATGCTGGTCTCCCACCTTCCGCTCTACTATTTCGATCTTTTCCCCTCTTCAGGTCCGGTCTGGTCAAAGTATTAATTGTCCCTCGATTCCGGCGCCGTTCGCTTTTCGACAATAAATGCTCATTTTCCCCTATATATACTCCTGTCGACAGAGACATTTCTTTCATCTGATTTTCCTCTCTTCCTTTCTTACTTTCCCTGTTCTAGCTGCTCCGGTGGAAGTTCTGGCTATAACTGTGGCTTTGATCTTTTTCCGATGGACTTCTTTACTCACCGACTGAAAATTTATGATCCCGGTGATCGAATGACCTTAACTGACGATGGTGAGAGGACTGGATTTGACCGATCTGTATTGCGGACCTTGGTTGTACCGATCTCGAGTCGCTCAACTGAGTTCATTCGGTTTCTCATCACATTGAGTGTTCCGACAGCGGTTTTCCTCCACATTGGGTGTTCCGACAGCGGGTCGGTTTTGGGTGGTAACATCGGTGACGATGTCTCTCATCTTCATGGGAGTCATAGTCACCCCATCTGAGCTGCTCATCTATCCGATGTCAACAGCCGGTCTCCTGGTCAAACACGTCTTTTGATTCAGCCACGAGACTAGGCTTTGACATAGGCCTTTTAGATAGGATGTTCCACTGGTCTCTAGAGATCGCCCAAATGATGTAATCCTAAAATGTAATCAGATCTTTAGAGATCGCCCAAATGATGTAGTTAGACCTTTATTGTAGTCCGATCCCTAGAGATCGCCCAAATGATGTATTTTATTTTCAAGGCAATCCGATCTCTAGAAATCACAGAAATGATGTGATTCAATTTTAGTGTAATCCGATCCCTAGAGATCGCCCAAATGATGTAATCCGATCTTTTGAAAATAAAGACTTTATTTTGTCGGTTATCATCTTATTATTTTTGCATTGATTATTTTTCGATCTCTAATGTGGTTATCCGATCTGGTTCTTTACCTGAATGACACTTAACTGATCCTTTATTCAAAATATTTAACTTATTATGCCGATCTCCAATTAACCGATCTCTGAACATTCGGATATTTGAGAGAAGTGTCAGAATAGCTGTCGAGTCCCACCAATCGATGCGCTGCCTAGAACCTCGCGAGCATTAAATGCTCGGACTAGTATAAATAGGGGTGGGACGGTTAGCCAGTTGTTCTCTCATTCCATTTTCAATCCCCTGCTCACAACTTCGTAGTTCTCGTTTTCTCAAGTTCTTCCGACGCCGATCGACTCGGTAAGGGCTTTGATCCTCTTTTAGTTTAAATTCTTTGTTTCTTTTGAAAATGAGCGGTGCCAAGGTCGAGAGCGGCGAGCCCTCCTTCCATTCAGTTCTCGTGGTCATCGTCTGATGAAGAAGAGGCAGTCGGGCCAAGCGTTCAACAAGAACCTCCCAGGGCCTCCGCTCCAACTCGGGGGCGGGTCATACCATCAAGGCTCGCACCTTCTTCAGGGAGAGAGACTCTCCCTATAGACGAACTACCGTCGGTTCTTCGAGAATCCGATCTGCAATCGTTTAGCCAAGAATATAACATTCGGCCTGATTCGTACGAGCTAATCAAGTGCCACGGCGATCTTCGTGTCGATCACTCCTTTGAAGAGAATGACATGGTTATGGTGTACGAGGAACAGTTAAAGGCCGGTCTGAGGTTCCCTCTAGACGATTTCTATAAGGAGGTCCTAAAACTTCACCGAGCATGCATTGTTCAAATTCACCCCAACTCGTGGCGGATCTTGGTAGCCTTCCGAGGTCTATGCCGATCTAAGGGAATCAGACCTACGGCTAAAGTGTTCGCCGAGCTGCACAGACTAACTCGCCGAAAGGATGACGAACACTGGTTCTTTCAGGCGAAGCCTCATTGCGGGCTCTTTTTCGATATGCCCTCATCCCTTAAGAATTGGAAGAACCGTTTCTTCATTCTGAGGAGCAAAGATCCGAGCTGCTTTGAGGACTTCTCCCGTAGCTGGTGGTACCAGGGGCCCTTGCTTCCGAGGCACATTACCCTGAGTCAGGAGGAAAGTTTAATAGTGATGGATCTGAAGAGTCAGGCCGCCACTCAAAAGTATTCTTGTTTGGATGCGGTGACTGCCGAGCTGCACCATTGGACTATTCAATTGCTCACCGGCCAAGACCGCGAACTTTCGCTCTCTGACCTCGGCATTGGTATTTTCTATATCTCAGATCTCAGGACCTTAGCGGTCTCACTGACCTTTTCTTTGTGCAGGTATGGCGGGTGGTGAGGGTTCTAGGAAGCGGAAGAAGGAAAGAGAGATCTCCCGGAAGATAAAGGAGATGAAGCGTTCGGAACGACTTCAAACACCGGTCATGAGCACGGGAGATACAAAGAGACCCGCCTCAACCTTCGGTCCGCCGACTCGGAGCTGTCCGATCTCCTCCTAGAACGGAAGAGCAGCCTCCACCTCTCCCAATTGTTCCAAGCACAGAAAGGGGGCCTACTCAAGCTTCTGGGAGGACCTCTTCTCGTGCCGCTCAAATACTGATCGACTCCTTGAAGAATAACCGGACTGTTAGAGAGAACCCCGATTTTGCCAAAGTCCTGGGGTCTACCATCTTCTTTCAGGAGGATCGGGACAGGCTATCCCGGAATGGTCTCGATGATATCTTGACTCGATCCATGAGCCTGAACGTGGAGTGTCTGGTGAACCAGACCATGGTTCGGGAAAAGATTCAGCGTCTGGGTAAGGAGATCGGGAAGAAGAATGAGGAAGTGGCTTCCCTCCGATCCCAACTCTCATCCGCTCGGGATTATATATCTCAAGTCGAGGGACGGGCAAAGTTCCATGAAGACAGGCTGGCCGAACAGAATCATATTTTGGCTGAGAGGGAACGTGCTCTTGGGGAAGTCCAGGCACTTCACGCCAACGAAGCCGCTCAGGTCGCTCAACTTATAGAGGAACTCAAGGAGAAAGACGAGGAGCTTAAGGCGAAGGATGAGGAGCTTAAGGAGAAAGACGAAGAGATGGTGACAGGGATAGCCGGAGCCTATGTGAATGCTCACAAGGACCTCTTGGCCGAACTCCAGAAGCGCTATCCTGAAGAGGACTTCTCCTGGATGGCTGACCTGGCTCCTGAGGGCGACGATGAGGACAGTGAGGAGGAAGCCGAGGGTGAGAGAGAGAGTGAGCAGAATGTAAATCAGGCTGGGGGTGATCCCCCAGCCGAATAACTTGTACAAATTATGAAATGAAATGGAATGCCTCTTTGTTCAATGAAGGGTTATGATCAGAAAATTTTAAACCATTGTTTGGCTGAGTATTTGATTGTATGAGCACAGCAAGACAAAAATGCAATTATTAATCTAAGTATAAGAGATCGGAAAGAACAATAAGCATGAGATCGGTGGGGAAGAAATGCTGAACGGGACTTGATTAAAATTGAAAATTTAACTTGAAAACTTAAGATCGGAACCCTCGTTAAACCGAACCAAAACCTTAGCTCTTGATCTTCCGAAAAGGAGATCGGCAATAAACCAGTAAGAAAAGATCTAATGCTAGTTCACTTCATTTATCAACAGAGATCAGGGATATACCCGACGGGTCCGGAAACTCGACAGCGGGTTTGAGAGATCGGTAAATGATTTGAGAGATCAGCAGGGCTTTAACGAATGTTAGGACTTAGCATTGATTCAATTCCTTTTAAGGAGAGTTCGGAAATATGGTCATCTGGTAAAGAAAAATGAAGAGAAGTCGAAATGTCATTGGTCGCCCAGGGAGACCTAGTGCTGGGGATCGGTTTCAAAGTCTTGTTGATTTTGGGGATCGGCCAAAATATGGTGTCGACATAGTGAAAAGTGCTACATTTACACAGACCACAAAAGTCTGAAATACTTACCAACCCAGAGGGAGCTCAACTTTAGACAGAGGCGATGGATTGAGTTCCTTAAGGACTATGATTGTGTGATTGACTATCATCCTGAGAAGGCAAATGTAGTTGTTAATGCTTTAGCGAAAATCCATCACGACTTTGAGATCATTGAATGCCCGTCTATCCTTGATTCGAGATGAAACTATTTTAGCTGAGTTGCAAGTGAGGCCAAATCTACTACAGCAGATTTTAAATGGGCAGCAGGTAGATGAGAGCCAAAGGCTATTATGAGCAAAATCCTAGAAGGAAAAAAAACTGACTATGCAGTGAAAACAGATGGGTGTCTATACTATAAAGGAAGATTATGTGTACCATATGATAGGGAATTGAAGGCCAGTATCTTGAAAGAGGCACACACCAGTGTTTATGCTATGCACCCAGGAAGTACAAAAATGTATCATGATCTGACGCTTCATTATTGGTGGCCTAGTATGAAGAAAAACATAGCTGACTATGTGACTAAATGCTTGACATGTCAACAAGTCAAGGCAGAACATCAAGTTCCATCGGGTTTGCTACAGCCTCTACGCATACCTGAATGGAAATGGGATTGGGTCACCATGGATTTTGCAAGTGGTCTACCTCTCACCCAGAAGAAGCATGATGCAACATGGGTGATAGTAGATAGATTGACGAAGTCAGCACATTTTCTGCCAGTTAGGACTGACTACTCACTGGAGAAGTTAGCAGAATTGTATATCAGTGAGATAGTTAGACTGCATGGAATTCCACTTTCCATCATATCTGATCGAGGCCCAAGGTTTACATCGAGATTTTGGAAGAAGTTGCATGAATCCTTGGGTACACAACTCCACTTCAGCACAGCTTTCCATCCTCAGACGGATGGGCAATAAGAAAGAGTAATCCAGGTAAACAATTGAAACCAATTGAACTAATACAAATATTGAACTAAAATGATAATAATAACATGAAATATATGTCAGGTCCTTGAGGATATGCTGAGGAGTTGTGTCACTGAGTTTGAGGGAAGTTGGGATAGATACCTCCCACTGGCTGAATTTGCATATAACAATAGCTACAAAGCTAGCATCCAAATGTCCCCGTATGAAGCACTGTATGGGAGGAAATGTAGAACTCTAGTGTGCTGGACTGAATTGGGCGAAGACAAACTAGTAGGGCCAGACCTGGTGAAACAGACTGAGGAGAAAGTAAAACTAATCAAAGCCAATCTGAAAGTTGCCTCAGACAGACAAAAATCTTATGTCGATCTGAAGAGAAAAGAAATAGAATATGCAGTTGGCGACAAAGTGTTCCTCAAGGTGTCACCGTGGAAGAAGGTACTGAGGTTTGGAAGAAAAGGTAAGTTGAGCCCTAGGTTCATTGGCCCATATGAAGTCATTGAACGTGTGGGACCAGTAGCCTACAGGCTAGCTTTACCACCAAAGCTGGACAAGATCCACAATGTGTTCCACGTATCTATGCTAAGAAGATACCACTCCGATCCTTCATATATCATCTCCATGGAAGAAATTGAAGTACAATCGGATTTGACATATGAAGAAGAACCCATACGGATCCTGGCTCGAGAAGTGAAAGAGTTGAGAAATAAGCAGATTCCACTAGTGAAAGTGCTTTGGAGGCACCACAACACCGAGGAGGCAACTTGGGAAAGTGAAGAGATGATGAGGCAACAGTTCTCTCAACTGTTTGCATCAGGTAAATTTCGAGGACGAAATTTAAATTAGAGGGGAAGAGTTGTAACACTCTCTCTGTAGCAACTCCGTACATTCTACTGTTCCGGAGATCAGTATCGGTTTGGATAGCTAGAACGTTTGGAAAAATATTTAAACTAAAGTGAAGAACCATAATTAACTCAAATATTAATAAGAAAAATTTAGGAAAAATTTTAAAAATAAAATACAACCAAGTTAAATGAGTCGGTGCCCTAGCGATGGGTAACCCAGTGGAAAGTTATAGTTCTCACAACTAGAAGCCCTAGACCCGAGGCAAAATTCATAAAATAATTTTTGGGACTCCAGAAAAGGGTCATTGAGGTTCCTATAGTATTAGAATGACAAGAAAATGTTAGTAGTATGCCCTAGAGCATATCATTTAGTATGTATCTTGTACATATTTTTAATAATAAAAGGCATTTCCACTTTTCCGTTTACATAATATATTTATGTGTAATAGAAAAGGTCCATTGATATTTTGTTAGAAATATTATTCTTAAGTTGTTAAGAATATGAGTGACAATATTTCTAGCACAAAGTATCATAAATAGGTTCACAATCGAGGATACTTCATAATAAGGACATGACTTATCCAGAAAGATTGTATTCATGTTTGTTCCCAAGTTATTTATATGAGATATAAATAAGATGGAATGGTGAGTCTCATGCCATATAACAAACATGATAGGCACTTATAAATGATAAGTAGGCCGAACCAGTGACACTTATGACAAGCACATGGAGTTTACTCTTGTCAATGTTTTGTCATAAATCATATCGGTGCATATAATCTTTAGACCGAGATAGTACAATTATCTTGTATATAGGTAGTTTGAGTTTGATATCGCTTTCATACTTGTACTATGTATGGGTATATGGGCATGTGTTGGCTCTCGCTAGTTATATATGGAGGTAGGTGTTGATCAAGAAGGAATCTGCTCTCTAAGTAAATAGAGATAAAATCCTATGTTCATTTAATTGTTCTTGATGTTTCAAGTTCCTGCCAAGACAGATAGATTTATTCGTAAAAGAGTTTCGATGAGAAAAATCTTTTAATCAAGAACTGGAATTAAAAGAGAACATAATATTCATAGCAAATGGAGTTTGACATAAACCATGACTCAGCTTGAGTTGGGATTTTGTAATGAGAGATTCTAGTGCATGGTAACATATGATTATAGGTTCATTTAAGGTAAATCTTATTACTAATTGGGTGGCCATGGCATGCTATGCTAGGTGTTAACCATGGTCTATGAGGTTCATAAAATGATTTAGAGAAATCATTTATGGTAAGAAAGAGTTCTGATGATATTAAGAGTTGATATCATGTCTCATTGCCAATTAGTGATGAGCCTAGTAAGTCACACACATACACAAGTTATCACCTATTTAAATATGATTTAATTAATTAATTAAAGAGTTTAATTGATTAATTAAATAGATTTGGTTTGCAATAAAATTGCAAAGTCCCTAGCATGACTTGAAACCAAATCTAGATTATTGGATGTGTAGTATAAATTAAATTTATATTTAAAGTGTTTAAATATGAATTTAATTGATGAGAAATTAATTAATAGAGATTAATTAATTAATTTATATTTGATATAAATTAATTAGAAGAAGAAAATAATTATTTTGGGTTAAGAACTCAAAATTAAGACACAGGGGCATTTTGGTCATTTTGCAGTGACACGTGGCACCATGAGATGGTGACACATGGCATAACACATAAGCTTACAAATATTTTTAATCATGTAAGATGATTAAAATCAAGATTAAATATAGGTTTGACACTTGGCACAATGTGATTGGGTCACTTAAACCTAGAGCTAATCAAAAGGTGACATGTGGCTAGGGTTTAATGTGTTAACCTAGCTATTTAAGTGGGGTTATGAAAAGAAAACACAACCAGCAGCCTCTCCTCTCATATGTCACGCCACTTTGAGCCTCTCCAGCTATTTCTCTTCATCTCTCATCAATTCAAAGAGATTAGCCATCAATCTCTGGAATTAAGAACACTAGAAATTGTGTATAGTGTCCTGATTGCCTCTCTAATCTCTTAAAAGGTAGAACTTGAATTTCTAATTAATAGAAAAGGCTTTAGAAGCTGTTCAAGGGCTGCCATAGGTGTTCTTGGTGTGGACAAGCTAGAGGGACAACATCCGTGTCCTCAAGACGATCTCAAAGGCGCATACACGCAAAGACATCAAGAGGTTAGTGTAATCGTTCTTGATTTAATCTAGGTTCTAAAATTAATCTGATTAATTTTAAAATCTTAAATGGCAAATACAGATCCAAAACATATTAAAAGAGTTTTAATATGTTGTTTATCATTGAAATCAAATAGATAAAAATAAATCTTGCATGGTGCTTGTGACCCTAGGTGAAAATTTTTGAATTCAATGGTATAATCTTGTGTTTTTCACGCCTGCCTTCAATTGGTATCGAGCCACTATATTTGCCATTTAGATTGTTGATTATATAATTTAATTGTGTGTTTGATCATGAGATCAAGAGATTCATTGCTGGTTGGATCATGAGATGTGGCGTCACACATGGAGAAGCCACCATTGGTGGCGGCAACAATGGTTCCATGGGTGATTCAAGGTTTGGCTTTAATTCTGCAATTGTTGTATGATCTAAGGCCTATTCTTTGACTAATTAAAGTGTTTAATTAGTTGTTTTAATCACACAATTAAATTATGATTCAAATCAGAATTTTAAAAATGTTTGAATGTGATTCAAATCTGAATTTTAAAAGTTGTTTGAATGAGATTCAAATCTGAATTTTTAAAGTTGTTTGAATCATATTTAAATCTGATTTTTAAAATTGATTCAATAAAATTAGATCTGATTTTTAAAAATATTTGAATGTGATTCAAATCTGATTTTTTAAAAATGTTTGAATGTGATTCAAATCTGAATTTTTGAAGTTGTTTGAATGTGATTCAAATCTGAATTTTTAAATTTGTTTGAATGAGATTCAAATCTGAATTTTTAAATTTATTTGAATCATATTCAAATCTGAATTTTAAGTTGAATATGAGATATTCAATTTAATTTAAGAATGTATGTTTTATTTAATTGTTAAATAGTGATATGCATGATGGATGATCATGGACTATAAAAGACCAATGTGATTGGATTTATTTCTTTTATGTTTCTTTGGGATTGTAAATTAATTAATTTATTTTAATTTATTTTGGGCATGTATTATTAAGTTTGTAATATTTTTGGGTTGTAATTTCATTTATTTAAGTTCTTGTAAATTCGCCTTGGTATGCCAAGGATTACTATGTAATATTGGATTGCAAGAAGTTCAAGGAGGTCAAGAGCATTGGTGGGACCAGTGGGAGGAATTCAATATCAAGTGTTGATTATGTACTCCTTCAGCAACTCTTGTAAAATGAATGAATGAAATGCACCTAGGAATGCCCTGATTCAATTCTTGGTGGCTCGAATTGAATCCCTTAGAAAGTCCATGATCATACCATATTTACAGCTTATCCATGAATGCATGAGATGTATGGGAATGTATGCAATTATATGATATATGCATGCTAAATGGATAATGTGCAAAGTGAGACCTTAATAGTAATTAGGATGGCTATAAAATCTTCCAAACAAATGATTAAGTTGGAAATGCTATAATTAAAGTAATTATAACATAAGCCCTCCATTGGGGCAATTATTTTAAGAAATTTTAAATAGTTGCATGAGATGCAATTAATTTAAGAGATTTTCTTAAGAATAATTGTTAAGCATGAGATGTTGTAAATATGTAAATGGTTTGGTGGCCAATATTGGATGTATCTGAGGACATTAAAATTATTTGCATAATTACGCTCAATGGGATCAACTTAACTAATGCAAGATAAGTCAATATTGGATGTACCGAGATTTTGAGCATTAGGGGCTAGTAAAAGGATTGAACCTCACATGAGATGTGATGGGCAAGGAGTTGCTCACTTATAGTTTATTGTAATTCCAATAATGGATGTACTGAGGATGATCAATAGAATTATAAGAATTCAATCACCCACTAGAAATCCATCCAACTAGGATTTGCTTTCTACTTTGGAAGTGTAGGATTCGCTAAGTTAGTGGGAGGACCAATTTGATTAAAAGACCATAATCATTTTGGTTAATTACATGATACATTTACTAATTAATCTGGTTATTTTCACGCTTAATTTTCTGATAAAAATGAGCACAAAACAACCACCACCATCCAATATCCTTGCAAGCATACTTGATCACAACAGTTGACAGACCTAATCTGTCTGATTGGCTAAGAAATTTGAAACTTGTCTCAACCTTGAACATATAGGATATGTTCTATATTCAAATGTTCCTGGTCCCTTACCTCCAGAGGCCACACAAGAGGAACATGATACTTTGGACAAGTGGAAGGAGCATGATATGAGAGCTAAGTGTTACATGCTTGCTTCCATGAGTAATGAGTTACGTACAACATGAGAACATGCAGAGTGCTAGTGAGATCCTCCTTCACCTACAAGAGTTGTATGGTGAGCACAAGAGAATGCTAGGTATGAGATATCTAAACAGCTTATTCCGTATGAGGATGTCCGAGGGATGTAATGTTGGGGATCATGTCCACAAGATGATTCGGTGATTGAGCAGCTTGGAACATCTTGACTTCAACATGGATTTCCAACTACAAACGGATTTGATCCTTCATCCCTTCTTGAGTCTTTTGGGAATTTTGTGACAAATTTCCATATGACTAAACAGAATGCACCTTAGCTGAATTACTCAACATGCTGGTTATTGCCCAAAAGAATATGCTGTGCAATAAAGGAAAAGAGGTAGCTTTGGTTGCATCTTCTTCTCACTGGAAAGTCCAACAAGAAGAAAGGCAATAAGAAAAAGAAACCTCGATTCTCGGTCCTTCCAAGAAAATAGCTAAACAGTAAAAGGAAGACTAAAGTCGATGAAGGCAAAGGAAAGTGTTTCCATCGCCAAAAGGATGGGCACTGAAAAGAACCGCCTGCAGTATCTTGCTTCTCTCAAGGACAAGAAGGATACACCTTCTAAGGTATGTCCATATCTTGTTATTTAGATTCTGATGATACTTATAGTTCATCTACAGCTTGGGTTTTAGATATCGTGCCGCTTCACATTTCTAATGATATGTGAACTAGCAAACAAGAGTACTTGCATTCTCAAGATATTAGAGTCCTGATTGGCAATGGCTCAACTGAAGCTTTAGCCATAGGATCTAAATCTTTTTACATGTTTGGACATGTTTTGTGTTTGGATAATATTTTATATGTACCTGATGCTTTTAAGAACATCATTTCTATATCTAGTTTGACTAGAAATGGCTATGAATTTCAGTTCACAGATGATGTTTGCAATATTTATTTTGGAAATAAATATGTTGGTTCGGGTTATATGAATGATGGTCTTTATTATTTGGATAATAATGACAAACACAAAATGAATGCAAGTGATCTAAAAGAATACAATGCCATGGTGAAAACCAACTCAAGTTCAAAATATATTTGGCACTTAAGGTTATGTCATATTGTAGAAGATAGGATTGCAAAATTGGAGAAAATGGGGATTCTATCCTCATTGGGCTCTGAGCCTACTCCAACTTGTGAATCTTGCCTTCAAGGCAAAATGACTAGATCACCCTTTGTTGGACAAGGGCTAAGAGTCAAAATATTTTGGAACTAATACATAGTGATGTATGTGGTCCGCTTAAAGAAATGGCTAGAGGGGCTTTCATTATTTTATTACCTTTATCGATGATAAATCAAGGTTTGGGTATTTGTATTTGATGAAATACAAACATGAATCCTTTGAAAAATTTCAAAGAATTTAAATTTGAAGTAGAAAATCAAACAGAAAAAATATTAAAGCTCTTCGATCAGATCGTGGAGATGAATACTTGAGTACTGAATTTGATGAATACTTGAGAGAGCATGGCATTGTTTCTCACCGACTCTCCAGAACGCCACAATGAATGGTGTATCCGAAGGAGAAATCGTACCTATTGGATATGGTACGTAGTATGATGAGCTATACCGATATGCCAATCTCCTTTGGGGATTTGCATTAGAATCACTTTATATATTCGAATAGGATTCCATCAAATCAGTTTCTTCCACACCTTATGAGATATGGCATGGAAGAAAACCAAGTCTTAAGCATGTTAAGATTTGGGGTTGTCCAAATTATATCAAAAAGTCAACACCGATAAATTGGAGACCAGATCGTAAAAGGTCGATTTGTTGGATATCCAAAAGATAGTTTTGGATATTATTTTTATTTGCCTACTTCACAAAAGGTTGTGATAAGTAGAGATGCTACATTTCTTGAACAAATGCTTGTTCAAGAAGGAGGCAAAGGAAGGCAAATAGAGTTAGAATTGGAGAATTTCGACCAACCAATGCATCGATGGATATAGATCCATCTAGTCAACCTATACCCATTGATGAAACATCTACAAATGCTCCTCGTAGAACAACTGTGGTATCTCACCCACCTGAGATATGGTTTTCTTCATGAAGAAGAACAAGAGTTGTCTACTCATGAAGAAGTAGATCATGGAGATGATCCACTTACCTATGAAGAAGCTATATCAGATATAGACTCTTCAAAATGGATTGATGCTATGAAATCCGAGATTGATTCCATGTATAAGAATCAAGTTTGGGATCTTGTTGACCCACCTAAAGGTATTGTACCTATAGGGAACAAATGGGTTTTCAAGAAGAAAATTGGTTCTGATGGAAAGGTAGAGACCTATAAGGCAAGGCTAATAGCGAAAGGGTTTCGCCAAAGGCAAGGAATAGACTATGAGGAGACTTTCTCGCCTGTTGCCATGCTTAAATCAATTAGGATTTTATTAGCAATAACTGCATACTATGATTGTGAGATTTGGCAGATGGATGTCAAAATAGCTTTTCTCAATGGATACATTGAAGAAAACATTTTCATGGAACAACCTAAGGGATTTGAATCCCAAGATGGTTCCAAGGTATGCAAGCTAAAGCGATCCATTTATGGGTTGAAACAAGCTTCGAGGAGTTGGAACATCCGTTTTGATGAAGCCATTAAATCTTTTGGTTTATCAAAAATGAGGATGAGCCATGTGTATATAAGAAGGTTAGTGACAAGGCTATCACTTTCCTTGTCTTATATGTGGATGACATAACGTTGATGGGTAATGATACAGTATGTTGACGACTATAAAGGTATGGTTGTCAAATACATTCTCCATGAAAGACTTAGGGAGGCAACCTATATTCTTGGGATTCGCATCTATAGAGATAGAGCGAAAAGAATAATTGGTTTATCCCAAAGTCTATACTTGGAAAAGGTGTTAAAGAGGTTTAACATGCTTGATTCCAAGAGAGGATTGTTACCAAGTGAGACATGGTATCCACCTTTCTAAAGAGATGTCTCCAAAGACACCAAGAAAGAGATAAGATGGCCAGATTCCATATGCTTCGCTATTGGAAGTTTAATGTATGCAATGTTGTGTACTAGGCCGATATCGCATATGTCGTTAGTTTGACTAGCAGTATCAATCCAATCCGTGTTTGGAACATCGATAGTCACAAGAATATTCTTAAGTACTTAAGAAGAACTAAGGATTTATTCTTGATTTATGGAGGTGGAGACTTGCAATTGGATGGTTATACTGATTCTGATTTCCAATCAGATATCGATGATAGAAAGTCTACCTCTGATATGTGTTCATTTGTAATGGAGGTGCAATGCTGGAAGAGTTCCAAACAGAGCACGATCGCAGATTCCACTCATCGAGGTCGAGTATATTGTCGCATCGATGTCGCAAAAGAAGTCGCTTTGGATAAAGAAGTTCGTGATGTAACTTACAAGAGTTCCTTCCATTGAGTCGCCAGCCCACTACATTGTGAAAATAATGGAGCAGTCATACAGGCTAAGGAACCAAGGTCTCACCAGAAATCCAAACACATAGAAAGGCGCTACCACATTATCAGAGAAATAGTTGGGCGAGGCGATGTAGCCATGCAGAAAATAGCATCAGCCGAAAATCCAGCTGATCCATTCACTAAGCCTATGTCACAGACTCAGTTAGACCGACATCTTGAGAAGATAGGTCTAAGATATTGTAATGAATGGCTCTAGTGCTAGTGGGAGATTGTTAGTAGTATGCCCTAGAGCATATCATTTAGTATGTATCTTGTACATATTTTTAATAATAAAAGGCATTTCCACTTTTCCGTTTACATAATATATTTATGTGTAATAGAAAAGGTCCATTGATATTTTGTTAGAAATATTATTCTTAAGTTGTTAAGAATATGAGTGACAATATTTCTAGCACAAAGTATCATAAATAGGTTCACAATCGAGGATACTTCATAATAAGGACATGACTTATCCAGAAAGATTGTATTCATGTTTGTTCCCAAGTTATTTATATGAGATATAAATAAGATGGAATGGTGAGTCTCATGCCATATAACAAACATGATAGGCACTTATAAATGATAAGTAGGTCGAACTAGGACACTTATGACAAGCACATGGAGTTTACTCTTGTCAATGTTTTGTCATAAATCATATCAAGGCATATAATCTTTAGACCCGAGATAGCACAGTTATCTTGTATATAGGTAGTTTGAGTTTGATATCGCTTTCATACTTGTACTATGTATGGGTATATGGGCATGTGTTGGCTCCTGCTAGTTATATATGGAGGTAGGTGTTGATCAAGAAGGAATCTGCCTCTAAGTAAATAGAGATAAAATCCTATGTTCATTTAATTGTCCTTGATGTTTCAAGTTCCTGCCAGGACAGACAGATTTATTCAGAAAAGAGTTACTGATGAGAAAATCTTTTAATCAAGAACAGTAATTAAAAGAGAACATAATATTCATAGCAAATGGAGTTTGACATAAACCATGACTCCAGATTGAGTTGGGATTTTGTAACAGAGAGATTCTAGTGCATGGTAACATATGATTATAGGTTCATTTAAGGTAAATCTTATTACTAATTGGGTGGCCATGGCATGCTATGCTAGGTGTTAACCATGGTCTATGAGGTTCATAAAATGATTTAGAGAAATCATTTATGGTAAGAAAGAGTTCTGATGATATTAAGAGTTGATATCATGTCTCATTGCCAATTAGTGATGAGCCTAGTAAGTCACACACATACACAAGTTATCACCTATTTAAATATGATTTAATTAATTAATTAAAGAGTTTAATTGATTAATTAAATAGATTTGGTTTGCAATAAAATTGCAAAGTCCCTAGCATGACTTGAAACCAAATCTAGATTATTGGATGTGTAGTATAAATTAAATTTATATTTAAAGTGTTTAAATATGAATTTAATTGATGAGAAATTAATTAATAGAGATTAATTAATTAATTTATATTTGATATAAATTAATTAGAAGAAGAAAATAATTATTTTGGGTTAAGAACTCAAAATTAAGACACAGGGGCATTTTGGTCATTTTGCAGTGTGACACGTGGCACCATGAGATGGTGACACATGGCATAACACATAAGCTTACAAATATTTTTAATCATGTAAGATGATTAAAATCAAGATTAAATATAGGTTTGACACTTGGCACAATGTGATTGGGTCACTTAAACCTAGAGCTAATCAAAAGGTGACATGTGGCTAGGGTTTAATGTGTTAACCTAGCTATTTAAGTGGGGTTATGAAAAGAAAACACAACCAGCAGCCTCTCCTCTCATATGTCACGCCACTTTGAGCCTCTCCAGCTATTTCTCTTCATCTCTCATCAATTCAAAGAGATTAGCCATCAATCTCTTGAATTAAGAACACTAGAAATTGTTTCTAGTGTCCTGTTTGCATCTCTAATCTCTTAAAAGGCAGAACTTGAATTTCTAATTAATAGAAAAGGCTTTAGAAGCTGTTCAAGGGCTGCCATAGGTGTTCTTGGTGTGGACAAGCTAGAGGGACAACATCCGTGTCCTCAAGACGATCTCAAAGGCGCAGACACTGCAAAGACATCAAGAGGTTAGTGTAATCGTTCTTGATTTAATCTAGGGTTCTAAAATTAATCTGATTAATTTTAAAATCTTAAATGGCAAATACAGATCCAAAACATATTAAAAGAGTTTTAATATGTTGTTTATCATTGAAATCAAATAGATAAAAATAAATCTTGCATGGTGCTTGTGACCCTAGGTGAAAATTTTTGAATTCAATGGTATAATCTTGTGTTTTTCACGCTTCCGTTCCTTCAGAAAATGCTTAGAAAAATTTTTTAATCGGTACAGACAATTTTGGTCTGTTAAGCCAAACGAAGGGCATTTTAGTCATTTCGCCTTCAGAGGTGATTTTTGGCCTACTTGTCCAGTTAAGTAAATAATTATTATGACACAAAAAGTGAATAAATATTGCTAAAAATTAAATTAAAAATAAGTAGAGAAGAAAAGAATAGGAAATGAGATAAAAGGCCCATTTATGACATATTATGATGTCATTAGCAAATTCCACCAATCATATTTAACAAACATTTAAATTAACTAATAAAAAGGGAAAATAATGCAACAAAAAAATTAAAACAAAGTCAGCAGCCATCTCCTTCTCCAAATAGCCGTTTCCCTCTCCTCCCACCCAAACCTCCATTAAAACATCCCAAAGCTTCATTAGCTCACCAAATTTCACGTGAAACCCTAACCTAGCTTCATAAAAAATTAACCTAACAACTTGAACAACCTCTAGGCAGCCCAAAGAGGAAGAAAAAAAGAAGTTTGGGTAGCTTGAAATTTTGCTCCATTCAAGGTTAGTGTCCAATTCTTGTTCCTTTTGCTATAATTCATGTTCAATGGCATGAATGGTGTAGGAATTATAAGAAAATAACGCAAAAATGTGTGTATGTGCACCTTACAAATTTCAGCAGCTAGGGTTAGTTAGGGTTTTATGATTTTGCTTGATAGCAAAATAGTTATGAGCAGCCTTTGACAAAGGGATGGGTGATTGAACATAGTTAAGTAGGTGAAATGCAAGATTTGTGCATGTATGAACATGAAAAAAATTGGACACTTGAACAATTTTAGGTTTGCTCATGTGATGGTTCATTAACTTTGTAATGGTCAATTAGTGACCATTTAAATGTGTATGATAAGGAAATGAAGTGAGTTGAGGCTTGGCAATTGTGTATGGGTGAGCTAATATGGTGACTTGCAGGATCGAGCATGAGTCCAGCAAGTTTGTGCAGCTATAAATGGAGTTGTAGAGGTTCAATTTGTGCAAGGCCAATTGGACATGAAACTAGACACATAATGGCATAACTTTGGTGAAGAAACCCTGCCTAGAAAACCAAATCAAGTTGACCTAAAAATTGCCCAAATCCGGGTGACTTGCATTCTGCCTGGGCAAAATGACTAAATGAACAGTGTTTATTTATTTGGTCATAACTCAGTGGAAAAAGGTACAATTGACCTGAAATTTTACTAGCAAAAAGCTGAGACATATACCTACAACTTTCATGAAGAACACAAATCCAAATTCTGACCATAACTTAGTCAAATTGCCAACCAAACTTAGGTTACCAAATCCGCAGAACCGCTTTGCCTGCATTTTGGATTTTGTCCAATCCGGCCAGTTATGGTGTTTAAGCAATAACTTGACTCAAGTTAAACTCCAAATGGAGTGATTCAAGTTGTTTCCTGGCAGAGACTTACACTAGTCCCTGCAAATTACACGAGTCTACTTACACGACTCGTGTACATGTGTTTCCCCATTGATTCTCTTGGCTTTCTTCTGGCAGAGAGTTACACTGGTCTAGGGCTTGGCTTACACGACCCGTGTACTTTGTATCAGTAGCAATTCTCTATCTCTTGGCTTCTCCAAGCTTTCCTTTGCACTACTATGCTCTAGAGCTTCACCCAAACACCTGAAATGATGCAAAAAACATGGAATTAAGGGATTGACAATAGAAAGTACAAAAACTAATGAATTCAACTACTATGCATAAAAATTAGACACCCTTACCCGCCACAAGATATCCGAGTAAGATATGTCACACGGTGTACCGGCACACTCTATTTTACCTTAATTAATTTTTGTCATAATTTTGAATATAGTTTATGAAATATAATTTATTTAAGCCATTTATCAAAAGTATTATTTATTTGAGGTTCCGAAAATTTTAAAGAAAATCTGGCAGAGTACCGGATAAAAATGGAGAAAACAGTTCGGAACCTGTGAAAAACACTTCCAATATTCATGTCTCATCATCTCAAACTCCAATATCAAAATCTCAACAACATTCTTCAATTTCAATTCTCAATCATCCATCACATGTGATAATCAAGTATAAATCACAATTAGATATTTACTTCTCCATTTACAAATACAATTTTCATAATTTACATGAGCATCCAAATACATTACATAATTCTAAATACATATGAGAAAATAAAAATTTAGTTACAAAATGACAAAATGACACCTAGTGTCCTACCAATGCACAGCAGAAGTTGAGGTGACTCGGACACTGTCCAGAACTGCAGGATGGACTCACCCAGTCTGCGGTCTACTGGGCTCACGATCTGTATCTCCAGAACCTACGCGTGGCAAAAGCAACACGCTAAGCAATAATGCTTAGTGGTGCAATAATAAAATAAAAGAAATAGCAAGAAATAAATATGTAGTGAATGTATATGTTTTATTTGTTTTGAATTTGTGTATCATTAACTTTGTCCCCTTTCATTCATTTGGTTGCCCAAGTAACCTACACTAGACGACTGGACTGGATAAACGGGTAAACTGGCACTGGGTATCAAGTACCTCGGGCCGTCACACCATCGGTCACATATGCATCTCCCAGGCAATGTAACAGCTAACAAGTCAGAAATACATCGTGCACAAAGCCAAATCTCAATATAAGGTCGAATGGCTAAAAGCCATAAAATCACGTAAAGGCATATTGCCATGTGCGATCTTGCTAATCGAACCCTATTGGCATGCCAAACTATCCAAACCAATCTTGTTAGGTATACTAGGGCATTTGAAACTTTTAAATTCTTCAATTTGTGAATTTCAAGTTTTGGTATCACTATTCACCTCATTGGTCAACAAAAATGTTGACTTTTGGATAGAAAATAGGTATATTGGTTTTGACACTCCCAACATACCACATTTTTCATTTAAAACTTGTTGGAATTAACCCCTAAATCCATTTCCAAACCTAAAACCTAGAGAGAAGAATTTTCAGTTTTTGTGACCAAAATTTACTGTTCCATTGGGCCCTGTTGCAGTGGGAATCTGAGGAAATGGTAAACATGAAAGTTGTTCCTTATTTTGTCTAGTTGAATTTCCTTTTTTGAATCACTCCATTTGGATTTTGTAGCTCCAGATATGGTCCAAAAACCATAGCTGGCTGGATTGCCAAAACTGCAGAATTACCAAATCTACAGTACCATGAACAGTAACTGTGACTGCCATTTGGGTTAGGTTCTGGTCATAATTTGGGATATGTTTCTTCATGAAAGTTGTTTTTCTATGTCTTAACTTGTTGCTGTAAAAATTTCAGGTCAATTGACCATTTGTACAGTGAGTTATGGCCAAATGAACAGTTACTATTCATTTGGTCATTTCTGCAGGTGCTGTTGCAGGGTATCCGGATTGGGGCCAACTTTTGGTCCACTTGCTTTGGTCTTTTAGGCATGGTTTCTTCAGGAAAAATGTGCCATTATAAGCCTAGTTTCATGTCCAATTGGCCAAACACTAATTGGATGAACACAGCCAAAGTTATGGCTGTCTAAGTGGGCTGGAATCACAGCAACCATTACTGCTGTCCCTAGGCAGCATACTCATTCACTTTGCGATGCTATATTTCAGTCCAAATTATGGTCAACTTACCTAAAATGGTCACTAATTGACCATTAAAATGTTCTCTAACAATTTCCTAAGAAAAGCCAAATTTTCACTTCTCAAAACCCTAATTCCCATATGAGTTTTCACAACATGCTTTAATTAACTAACTAATCCATTATACTTATATTTACATACTTTAAACATAATCTCTAATGCACTCCAAGTCCATCAAAACACTCAATCTTGTTCCTTACTTAGGGGCAGCCGAAATCCATGGGCTACATACACTTAACTTTTGTTCATTTAAGTCACAAGTTCATGTTGATTTCAAGTCCCTAACATAGAAAATAAGAGTTTTAAATAGATAGGTGCACTAACCTCTTGTAGGCAGATTTTTCCCAAGCTCAAAACTTTACTTTCTTTCCTTTTCTTGGCTGCCAAATACTTCCCAAGAGGTATAGACAAGTTTTTGGTGAAAGGTGTCTAGGGTTTAAGGTGAAATAAAGAGGGAAATTGAGCTTTGATTGAAGTTGTCAATGGAGGTTTGGGCATGCAAGGGTTTCGGCTGCACTTGAAGAAAGGGGATGGCTGCTGGCTTTTTGATGATTTTGGTCTTCATTTATCTCTTTTATTAGTTAATGAATTGGTTGTGTAATTATAATTGGTTATAGCTTTTAAATGACATCATCATGATATCATAAATAAGCCTTTTTCCTTATTTTCTTTTCTTTTCTTCACTACTCATTTACAATTTAATTTCTAGTAATGTTTATTCATATTTTATGTCATATTAATTATTTACTCAACTGGACAAGTCGGCCAAAAATCACCTCTGAAGGCGAAATAACCAAAATGCCCTCCGTTTGGCTTAACGGGCCAAAATTGTCTGTACCGATTGAAAATTTTTTCTAGGTATTTTCTTGGCATTCTAATGCCATGGGAACCTCAATAACCCTTCTCCGGAGTCCCAAAAATTATTTTATAATTTTTCCCACGGCTCTAGGGCTCCTAGTTGCGAGAACCGCAACTTCCCTCTGGGTTACCCATTGCTAGGGCACCGGCTCGTTTAATTTGGTTGTATTTTATTTCTAAAATTGTTCCTAAATTTTTCTTATTAATATTTAAGTTAATTATGGTTCCTCACTTTAGTTTAAATATTTTTTCGGACATTCTAGTCCATAATTGATCACGAGCAGTAATGGGATGTCTGAGTAGTTATATTACAAAAATACTTGCCTAAATGCTATGAATTAGTATACAAATGTGCTTAAAAACATCTATAAAATTCAAGTGTATCAAATACCCCTAAACTCAAACTTTTTCTTGTCCTCAAGCAATGCAAAACTTTGTTTTAAAAGACATTTCAAGGGATACTTAGGAATATAACCAACAATTTAATAAGCATAGAATTGAACTCCTCTAACCTTCATTCCAATTTCCCTCTTTCAAGGTATAAGGGTTCTAATAGCTGCCTGTTTGGAACTTCACCTCATTTCATGGTTTTTCGACTAATTATTCCTCTATACAAGACCATTAATAAGCCACAAACAACCTATTTTATCGGGATAGATTTGAGAAACACTAACTCTCCCAAATTTGCCTCTTTTGTGAGTAATTGTGATGAAGTATTTCAATTCCAACTCCATAGGCATATCTCAATTTTTCTATCTCCGCTAATGTAGCATGCACTTTTCAAAAGATCAAAGGATCTTTAAAAGGGTTGTAATAGGGCTAGAGGGATAATGACTTGGTTGCAAATAAAAGGTTTTTAGGGAATGCAAATATGAGGTTAGAATGTATGCATAAAATCCAAGTATACTAAGTTCGTTTCTACATATTTTACATGGAGATAAAGGGCTTTTGGCTTTTTATAGTGCCAGCATGCTTCCATGATACTTATCTTGGGACTTCTTCTCTTTTTCCTTTTTGTCCTCTCCCCCAAATTCATTGCTTTTGCTGGGTTGGAAAGGCAAATTTTTCTTTGATTTCAATTGCACACTTCCACTCTTTCTTGAGTTCTACATCCTCTCTCCATTTTCTTTTTGCACTTTAATATACTCTTTACTTATGCATTTAGCTTCCTCAAAAGGGTAGGTATGTGTTTAGGCTAGGGGCTAGGTAAATAATATGGGTAAACAAGGAAAAAATCTAAGGAATAAATATAGGCTTCAAGTTGGCTAAGGCTTAGTGAGGCTATAGCAAAGAATGCCTTAATCATTTCTTTATCAAGCATATGCTAGGATTTTGCCTTGATAGGTCCAAGAGACATGTTCTAGAGCTGGTGAGGCATTTTTAGGTTTGCTTGTATTTCAAAAGTTTTCACCTAATTTTACAAGTTCGATGTGACAAATTAATAGTAATGAAGGGGTTTAACTAGTCTAGTTCCACTAAAAAGATTAGGTTCTTCACAAACAACATGTTAGAATCCCTTTTTGTCTATCCAGATAAGTTCATTCCTCTATCTCGTGGAGTCCAATTATCAGCTTACTAGAAATTAGTTATAGTGCTAAGTTTCACAATTCAAAGTCCAAAATTTTCAAAAATTTTCAATATTTTTCTGAAATTTTGATACATAAGAATAATGTAACTGAATTTAAATAATGTAATGATATGCATGTAATGTTATGCAAATGCAATTGTATCCCCCCCAAACTCAAACCAGACATTGTCCTCAATGTTTACATAATGTGCAAAATCAGAGCAAACGTACAAAAATTTAAGGAAGCATATTATTTATTAAGCATGGAAAATTTTTAAACGTAAAGCAAATAAAAGAGACCTATGGTTGCAAGTTAGGACTAAGGCATGTAAGATATTACAATAAAGATCCTATCCTATAGTCCTAGCTCTAAAAGGCCTCTGATGATGATGATGATGGTGATGCTGGTGATCCTAGCTCCTCTTCCTCCTCATCTAGCTTGTCCATTATCATGTCCAACTTGTTGTCTGCTTCCTAGAGGCTGTCCTCGATAGCTCACATCCTGTTGTTGATTGTAGTCTCCATGCACTATAGGTATGCGAGTATCGCGTCTGTAGGCGGTGGTGTGTATGGAGGCATTCAAGTAGGGGACTCTTTGAACATTCAGTCTTGGCCTTCTTCTTGAGGTTGTGAAGTCTCACCAAGTCCCTCTCGCGCTTCGTCTCTCCTGAGTATGGCGTTTCCTTCAGCATCCACCAAGTAGCATCTGTTGCCCACCTTCTTACATATCCCCATGGATATGCAGATAGTTTGGTCGATTCTTGATGTTCCAGTGATGAAGCGCAGCCTATGGTATCCTAGAACGAAGCCAAAGTGTAGGGCAATGGTTGTGACAAGGCCACCCAGCACGATGTGCCCGGTAGACTGCTAACAGAGGTGTCAGAGATGGTTGCACAAGAAGAAGCCTATGCTGCAGCTTTGTCCTGTTACCATGCACCACAAAAAGAAGAGCTCACAGGCATTGACGATGCCAAGGCTATCGCCATGGCCCATAATGGTGTGGGCAGCGAGCCGATGCATATATCGCAATGCTAGACTAGTGATGCCTGTTGATTTGGATTTGCTGGAGTTATATGGCTCTGAGTTCGGGGCAATGAAACTCTAAAAGTTAATGTTGTTGTAGAGCATGCGATTCCTAAGAATTTCTTAGTGGCTGGTGCTGTCAAAGCCAAAGATGGCGCTGAATTCATCCATGTTCATTACTCGATCGACACCAAGGAGGCAAAATTCAATTCTACCCCTGTCTTCCCTATCGGTAGGCCATAAGTTGGCCTTGAAGCTACCCAAAAATTCTAACGTGGTGTCTTTGTATGTCGAAAATTGGAGTTGGGCGAACTTTGTCCACCCGATGCTATCAAGTAGCCCATTGATTTCGTCTTGTAATTCGATTTGCTCTAAAAGTGGAAAATCTATGTATTTGGTGGAGCATATTTTTCGGGCATGAAGTCGGGTGCACATTGCTTTGTGGGCATCATCTCAAAATCCATAAGGAATAGAGATTTCGGGTTGTGGAGTGGGTTGTGGCTGTGGTTGTAGTTGTGGTTGTGGTGGAGGATGGGCTTGTTGAGATGGTTAGGGAGTGGGTACCCTTGTTCTTGGACATTGGGGTAGAGGCTGAGGTGGTGAGGATTCTCCTCTTTGCTTTGAAGAAGAGCCGATCCTTCTTGCAGATCACTTTGCAGGGGCCATGGGTGAGTTTTTGGGAAAGAGAAGAGTAGGGTTTTGATGAAGGGAGATGAGATTTGAGAGGTTTTTATAGGCTAGGAAGGGAGTAGATGAAACGTTTTGTGTTTATGAAGGGTTTTAATGCTAGGGGTGTATTTAAAGAGCCATTAGGACTATTTGTTTCACGCGTTTTGGGCCCCAGGAGTCGCGTTTGCGACAAAGTACACAGCCCGTGTATCACTACATGGGTCCCTACATGTAGGGCCGTGTAAATTTATGCCTGAAATTTTCAAAATCTGTCATAGTACATGGCCCGTGTAAATGAGCTCTGGAACCCGTGTAGCTTTTTATCTCTCGAGTTGCTTTACTAGATAAGTTACACGGCTTGTGTAAAATACAAGGAGGCCCATGTAACTTTCTGGCTTTCAGTTTTTCTGCTAGAGACATTACATGGTCCGTGTAAATTGGGCTATGGACCCGTGTAACTTTCTGTCTCTCCAAGGGTTAAAAATGCAGGAAATTTAAGGACTTCTAGAAGGTTACACGGGGCGTGTAAAACCAATACACGACCTGTGTAATTTTCTGATTTTTCAAATCTTTGGCAAATGAAAAATTTTATCATCACAACACATGAAATGGATGTAAAGTTTAGCAATAGGGCTAATTCCCTGGTTTTCTCCAATTTTTCCTTTCGTGGCTTTGAGTTGGTGATTCCTTTCCTCTCTTGATCTCTCTCCTCTTTCTAGAAATCCTACAAAATGCAATGCAAATAAGGATGAAACAAAAATCAATATGAAAAGGGAGAAAAAGAAAAGTTCAGAAAATATATTTTTGGGTTGCCTCCCAAAAAGTGCTTGTTTATAGTCTTTAGCTGGACTTTGCTTGTTTATGGTCTATCGGCAGGATGGTCAACAGTGCAATTGACTCCCGTTTCTATGGGTTCTCCCTGAAAGTAAGGCTTCAGCCTCTGCCCATTGACCTTAAATGCACCTGAGGTTTCGCTCCATACTTCTATTGCTCCATGTGGGAAGACTTGGGTGACCTTGAAAGGTCCGGACCATATTGATTTAAGCTTCCCTGGAAAGAGCTTCAATCTGGAGTTGAATAAGAGGACAAGATCTCCTTCTTTTATCTCTTTCCGTACTATGCACCTGTCATGCCATCTCTTAGTTTTATCCTTGAAGATTTTGGCATTTTCGTATGCATCCTGTTGGATTTCTTCCAACTCATTCAGTTGTAAGAGCCTTTTCTCACCAGCAGCTTTGAGATCAAAGTTTAGGATCTGAATTGCCCAGTAGGTTTTATGCTCAAGTTTAACAGGGAGATGGCATGATTTTCCATAAACCAGTCGGAATGTTGTGCCAATTGGGATTTTATATGCAGTGCGGTATGCCCATAGTGCATCATCTAACTTCATGCACTAGTCCTTCCTGAATCTGTTTACAGTTTTCTCCAGAATCTGCTTCAATTCCCTGTTTGAGATTTCTACTTGATCACTGGTTTGAGGATGATAAGGTGTGGCCACCTTGTGAGTCACTCCATACCTTTTCAGTAGTGTTTCGAATTTTGGTTTACAGAAGTGACTTCCTCCATCACTGATTATTGCTTGCG